>NW_027597315.1:0-87412 GCF_964194155.1 Cetorhinus maximus
ATGGAGATCAGGGGAACAGTTAAAGGAACAGAGAATGAGATCAGGGAAGGTTAAAGGGACAGAGTGAGATCACGGGAAGGTTAAAGGGAGAGAGAGTGAGATCACGGGGAGTTTAAAGGGACAGAGCGTGAGATCAAGGGTAAGTTAAAGGGACAGAAAGTGAGATGACGGGGAGGTTAAATGAACAGAGAATGAGTTCACGGGGAGATTAAAGGGACAGAGAGTGAGATCATGGGGAGGAGAAAGGGACAGAGAGTGAGATCACTGGAAGGTTGAAGGGATAGTGAATGCTATCACGAGAAGTTAATGGGATAGAGAGTGAGATCAAGGGGAGGTGAAAGGGATAGTGAGTGAGATCACGGGGAGTTTAAAGGGACAGTGAGTGAGATCACGGGGAGGTTAAAGGGACAGAGAGTTAGATGACGGGGAGGTTAAATGGAGAGAGAGTGAGATCACATGTACGTTAAAGGGACAGAGAGTGTGATTACGCGGACGTTAATGGGACAGAGAGTGAGATCACGGGGAGGTTAAATGGACAGAGGGTGAGATCACGGGAATGTTAAAGGGACAGACTGTGAGCTCATGGGGAGTTTTAAAAGGAAAGAGAGTGAGATCACGGGGAGTTTAATGGGACAAAGATTGAGATCACGGGGACGTTAAAGGGAGATAGAGTGAGATCACGGGGTGGTTAAAGGGACAGAGAGAGATTACGGGGTGGTTAAAGTGACAGAGAGAAATCACGGGAAGGTTAAATGGACAGAGAGTGAGATCATGAGGAGGTTAAAGTGACAGAGAGTGATATCAAGGGGACAATCAATGGGACAGAGATTGAGATCAGGGGAACAGTTAAAGGAAAAGAGAATGAGATCAGGGAAGGTTAAAGGGACAGAGTGAGATCACGGGAAGGTTAAAGTGAAAGAGAGTGAGATCACGGGGATGTTAAAGGTACAGAGATTGAGATCACGGAGCGGTTAAAGGGACAGAGAGTGAGATCACGGGGAGGTTGAAGGGATAGTGAATGCTATCACTAGAAGTTAATGGGATAGAGAGTGAGATCAAGGGGAGGTGAAAGGGGGAGTGAGTGAGATCACGGGGAGTTTAAAGGGACAGAGAGTGAGATCACGGGGAGGTTAAATGGACAGAGAGTGAGATCACGGGAAGTTTAAAGGCACAAAGACTGAGATCACAGGAAGGTTAACGGGACAGAGAGTGAGATCACGGGGAGGTTAAAGGGACAGAGTGTGAGATCACCGGGAGGTTAATGGGACAGAGAGTGAGATCACGGGGTGGTTAAAGGGACAGAGAATGAGATCACGGGCAGGTTAAAAGGACAGAGATTGATATCACGGTGAGCTTTAAGGGACAGAGAGTGAGATCACGGGGATGTTAAAGGGACAGAGTTCTAAATCAGGGAGATTAAGGGACAGAGAGTGAGATCACGGGGAAGTTAAAAAGAAAGAAGGTGAGATCACGGGGAGGTTAAAGGGACAGAGAGTGAGACCACGGGTAGGTAAATGGGACAGAGAGCTAGATCAGGGAGGTTAAAAGGACAGAGAATGAGATCACGGGGAGGTTAAAGGGACACAGACTGAGATCACGGGGAGGTTAAAGGGACAGAGTGCTAAATCAGAGAGATTAAAGGGACAGAGTGTGAGATCACGGGGAGGGTAAAGGGACATAGAGTGAGATCACGGGGAGGGTAAAGGGACAGAGAATGAGATCACAGTGAGGTTAAATGGACAGAGAGTGAGACCATGGGCAGGTTAAATGGACAGAGTTTGAGATCACGGGAAGATTAAATGGACAGTGTGAGTTCATTGGGACGTTAAAGGGACAGAGATTGAGATCACGGGGAGGTGAAAGGGACAGAGTGAGATCACTGGTACGTTAAAGGGACAGAGATTGAGATCACAGGGAGTTTAAAGGGTCAGAGAGTGAGATCACGGTGAGATGTAAGGGACAGATAGTTAGATGACGGTGAGGTTAAATGGACATAGAGTAAGCTCGCGGGGAATTAAAGGGACTGAGATTGAGATCACGGGGAGGGTAAAGGGACAGAGAGTGAGATCACGGGAAGGTTAAAGGGACAGAGAGTGAGATCACGGGGAGGTTTATGGGACAGAGGCTGATATCACGAGGAAGTTTAAGGGACAGAGAGTGTGATCACGGGGAGGTAAAAGGGACAGAGAGAGAGATCACGGGGTGGTTAAAGGGACAGTGAGAGATTACGGGGAGGTTAAAGCATTCGGGTGGGATCACTAGGAGGTTTAAGAGACAGAGTGCGAGATCACGTGTACGTTAAAGGGACAGAGAGTGAAATTAAGGGGAGGTTAATGGGACAGAGAGTGAGATCAGGGGGAGGTTAACGGTACGGAGAGTGAGATCACGGGGAGGTTAAAGGGACAGCGTGAGATCACGGGAAGGTTAAAGGGAGAGAGAGTGAGATCACTGGGAGTTTAAAGGGACAGAGAGTGAGATCAAGGGTAAGTTAAAGGGACAGAGAGTGAGATCACGGGGAGGGTAAATGAACAGAGAATGAGTTCACGGGGAGATTAAAGGGACAGAGAGTGAGATCACAGGGAGGATATAGGGACAGAGAGTTCAAAAACTGGGAGGTTTAAGGGATAGTGAATGCGATCACGGTAATGTAAATCGGATAGAGAGTGAGATCAAGGGGAGGTGAAAGAGACAGAGAGTGAGATCACGGGGAAGTCAAAGGGACGGAGAGTGAGATCAATGGAAGTTTAAAGGGACAAAGACTGAGATCACGGGAAGGTTAACGGGACAGAGAGTGTGATCACGGGGAGGTTAAAGGGACAGTGAGTGAATGACTGGGAGGTTTAAGGGACAGAGAGTGAGATCACGGGGAGGTTAAAAGGACAGAGAGTGAGATCACGGGGAGGTTAAAGGGTCAGAGAGTGAGATCACCGGGAGGTTAATGGGACAGAGAGAGAGATCACGGGGAGGTTAAAGGGACAGAGAATGAGATCACGGGCAGGTTAAAGGGACAGAGATTGATATCACGGTGAGCTTTAAGGGACAGAGAGTGAGATCACGGGGATGTTAAATGGACAGAGTGCTAAATCAGGGAGATTAAAGGGACAGAGAGTGAGATCACGGGGAGGATAAAGGTACAGAGAATATGATCACGGGGAGGTTAAATGGACTGAGGGTGAGATCACGGGAATGTTAAAGGGACAGACTGTGAGATCATGCGGAGGTTAAAGGGACAGAGAGTGAGATCAGGGACAGCTAAAGGGACAGAGAGAGATCAGGGACTATTAAAGGGACAGAGAGTGGGATCGGGGGACAGTTAAAGGGACAGAGAGTGAGATCAGGGGAACAGTTAAAGGGACAAAGAGTGATATCAGGGACAGCTAAAGGGACAGAGAGAGAGCAGAGACTATAAAGGGACAGAGATGGAGATCAGGGGAACAGTTAAAGGAACAGAGAATGAGATCAGGGAAGGTTAAAGGGACAGAGTGAGATCGCGGGAAGGTTAAAGGGACAGTGAGAGATTACGGGGAGGTTAAAGCGTTCGGGTGAGATCACTAGGAGGTTTAAGAGACAGAGTGCGAGATCACGTGTACGTTAAAGGGACAGAGAGTGAAATTAAGGGGAGGTTAATGGGACAGAGAGTGAGATCACGGGGAGGTTAAAGGGACAGAGAGTGTGATCACGGGGAGGTTAAAGGGACAGTGAGTGAATGACTGGGAGCTTTAAGGGACAGAGAGTGAGATCACGGGGAGGTTAAAGGGACAGAGAGTGAGATCACGGGGAGGTTAAAGGGTCAGAGAGTGAGATCACCGGGAGGTTAATGGGACAGAAAGTGAGATCACGGGGAGGTTAAAGGGACAGAGAATGAGATCACGGGCAGGTTAATGGGACAGAGATTGATATCACGGTGAGCTTTAAGGGACAGAGAGTGAGATCACAGGGATGTTAAAGGGACAGAGTGCTAAATCAGGGAGATAAAAGGGACAGAGAGTGAGATCACGGGGAGGATAAAGGTACAGAGAATATGATCACGGGGAGGTTAAATGGACTGAGGGTGAGATCACGGGAATGTTAAAGGGACAGACTGTGAGATCATGGGGAGGTTAAAGGGACAGAGAGTGAGATCAGGGACAGCTAAAGGGACAGAGAGAGATCAGGGACTATTAAAGGGGCAGAGAGTGGGATCGGGGGACAGTTAAAGGGACAGAGAGTGAGATCAGGGGAACAGTTAAAGGGACAAAGAGTGATATCAGGGACAGCTAAAGAGACAGAGAGAGAGCAGGGACTATTAAAGGGACAGAGATGGAGATCAGGGGAACAGTTAAAGGAACAGAGAATGAGATCAGGGAAGGTTAAAGGGACAGAGTGAGATCACGGGAAGGTTAAAGGGAGAGAGAGTGAGATCACGGGGAGTTTAAAGGGACAGAGTGTGAGATCAAGGGTAAGTTAAGGGACAGAAAGTGAGATGACGGGGAGGTTAAATGAACAGAGAATGAGTTCACGGGGAGATTAAAGGGACAGAGAGTGAGATCATGGGGAGGATAAAGGGACAGAGAGTGAGATCACTGGAAGGTTGAAGGGATAGTGAATGCTATCACGAGAAGTTAATGGGATAGAGAGTGAGATCAAGGGGAGGTGAAAGGGATAGTGAGTGAGATCACGGGGAGTTTAAAGGGACAGTGAGTGAGATCACGGGGAGGTTAAAGGGACAGAGAGTTAGATGACGGGGAGGTTAAATGGAGAGAGAGTGAGATCACATGTACGTTAAAGGGACAGAGAGTGTGATTACGCGGACGTTAATGGGACAGAGAGTGAGATCACGGGGAGGTTAAAGGGACGGAGAGTGAGATCACGGGGACGTTAAAGGTACAGAGAGTGTGATCACGGGGAGGTTAAATGGACAGAGGGTGAGATCACGGGAATGTTAAAGGGACAGACTGTGAGCTCATGGGGAGTTTTAAACGGAAAGAGAGTGAGATCACGGGGAATTTAATGGGACAAAGAGTGAGATCACGGGGACGTTAAAGGGAGATAGAGTGAGATCACGGGGTGGTTAAAGGGACAGAGATTGATATCACGGTGAGCTTTAAGGGACAGAGAGTCAGATCACGGGGATGTTAAAGGGACAGAGTGCTAAATCAGGGAGATTAAGGGACAGAGAGTGAGATCACGGGGAAGTTAAAAAGAAAGAAGGTGAGATCACGGGGAGGTTAAAGGGACAGAGAGTGAGACCACGGGTAGGTTAATGGGACAGAGAGCTAGATCAGGGAGGTTAAAGGGACAGAGAATGAGATCACGGGGAGGTTAAAGGGACACAGACTGAGATCACGGGGAGGTTAAAGGGACAGAGTGCTAAATCAGGGAGATTAAAGGGACAGAGAGTGAGATCACGGGGAAGTCAAAGGGACAGAGAGTGAGATCAGGGGAACAGTTAAAGGGACAAAGAGTGATATCAGGGACAGCTAAAGGGACAGAGAGAGAGCAGGGACTATTAAAGGGACAGAGATGGAGATCAGGGGAACAGTTAAAGGAACAGAGAATGAGATCAGGGAAGGTTAAAGGGACAGAGTGAGATCACGGGAAGGTTAAAGGGACAGAGAGTGAGATCACGGGGAGTTTAAAGGGACAGAGCGTGAGATCAAGGGTAAGTTAAAGGGACAGAAAGTGAGATGACGGGGAGGTTAAATGAACAGAGAATGAGTTCACGGGGAGATTAAAGGGACAGAGAGTGAGATCATGGGGAGGATAAAGGGACAGAGAGTGAGATCACTGGAAGGTTGAAGTGATAGTGAATGCGATCACGAGAAGTTAATGGGATAGAGAGTGAGATCAAGGGGAGGTGAAAGGGGTAGTGAGTGAGATCACGGGGAGTTTAAAGGGACAGTGAGTGAGATCACGGGGAGTTTAATGGGACAGAGAGTGAGATCACGGGAGGTCAAAGGGACAGAGAGTGAGATCACGGGGAGGTTAAATGGACAGAGAGTGAGATCACGGGAAGTTTAAAGGCACAAAGACTGAGATCACGGGAAGGTTAACGGGACAGAGAGTGAGATCACGGGGAGGTTAAAGGGACAGTGAGTGAGATGACTGGGAGGTTTAAGGGACAGAGAGTGAGATCACGAGGAGGTTAAAAGGACAGAGAGTGAGATCACGGGGAGGTTAAAGGGACAGAGAGTGAGATCACCGGGAGGTTAATGGGACAGAGAGTGAGATCACGGGGTGGTTAAAGGGACAGAGAATGAGATCACGGGCAGGTTAAAGGGACAGAGATTGATATCACGGTGAGCTTTAAGGGACAGAGAGTCAGATCACGGGGATGTTAAAGGGACAGAGTGCTAAATCAGGGAGATTAAGGGACAGAGAGTGAGATCACGGGGAAGTTAAAAAGAAAGAAGGTGAGATCACGGGGAGGTTAAAGGGACAGAGAGTGAGACCACGGGTAGGTTAATGGGACAGAGAGCTAGATCAGGGAGGTTAAAGGGACAGAGAATGAGATCACGGGGAGGTTAAAGGGACACAGACTGAGATCACGGGGAGGTTAAAGGGACAGAGTGCTAAATCAGGGAGATTAAAGGGACAGAGTGTGAGATCACGGGGAAGTTAAATGGACATAGAGTGAGATCACGGGGAGGTTAAACGGACAGAGAGTGAGATCACGGGGAGGTTAATGGGATAGAGAGTGAGATCACGGGGAGGTGAAAGGGACAGAGAATGAGATCACAGTGAGGTTAAATGGACAGAGAGTGAAACCATGGGCAGGTTAAATGGACAGAGTTTGAGATCACGGGAAGATTAAATGGACATTGTGAGTTCAATGGGACGTTAAAGGGACAGAGATTGAGATCACGGGGAGGTGAAAGGGACAGAGTGAGATCACTGGTACGTTAAAGGGACAGAGTTTGAGATCACGGGGAGGTTAAAGGGTCAGAGAGTGAGATCACGGTGAGGTGTAAGGGACAGATAGTTAGATGACGGTGAGGTTAAATGGACATAGAGTAAGCTCACGGGGAATTAAAGGGACTGAGATTGAGATCACGGGGAGGGTAAAGGGACAGAGAGTGAGATCACGGGGAGGTTAAAGGGACAGAGAGTGAGATCACGGGGAGGTTTATGGGACAGAGACTGATATCACGAGGAAGTTTAAGGGATAGAGAGTGAGATCACGGGAAAGCTAAGGGGACAGAGAGTGAGAACAGGGGGAGGTTAATGGGACAGAGAGTGAGATCAAGGGGTGGTTAAAGGGACAGAAACTGAGATCACGGGGAGGTTTAAGGGACAGGGAGTGAGATTACGGGGAGGTTAACGGGACAGAGAGAGTTGACGGGGAGGTTAAAGGGACAGAGTGAGATCACCGGGAGGTGAAAGGGACAGATAGTGTGATCACGAGGAGGTTAAAGGGACAGAGAATGAGAACACAGGGAGGTTAAAGGGACAGAGAATGAGATCACGGGGAGGTTAAAGGGATGGAGAATGAGATCACGGGCAGATTAATGGGACAGAGATTGAGATCATGGGGAGTTTAAAGGGACAGATAGTGAGAATACGGGGAGGTTAAAGGGACAGAGAGTGAGATCACGGGGAGGTTAAAGGGACAGAGAGTGATATCACGGGGAGGTAAAAGGAAAAGAGATTGAGATTACGGGGAGGTTAAAGGGACGGAGAGTGAGATCACGAGGAGATTAAATGGACAGAGTGCGAGATCACGTGTACGTTAAAGGGACAGAGAGTGTGATTACGCGGACGTTAAAGGGACAGAGAGTGAGGTCACGGTGCCGATAAAGGTACAGAGAGTGTGATCATGGGGAGGTTAAATGGACAGAGGGTGAGATCACGGGGAGGTTAAAGGGACAGACTGTTAGATCATGGGGAGTGTTAAAGGGACAGAGAGTGAGATCGCGGGGAGGTTAAAGGGACAGAGAGTGAGATCACGGGGAGGTTAAAGGGACAGAGAGTGAGATCACGGGGAGGTTAAATGGACAGAGGGTGAGATCACGGGAATGTTAAAGGGACAGAGAGTGAGTTCACGGGGAGGTTAAATGGACAGAGAATGAGTTCACGGGGAGCTTAAAGGGACAGAGAGTGAGATCACGGTAAGGTTAAAGGGACAGAGAGTGAGGTCACGGGGAGTTTAAAGGGACAGAGAGTGAGATCACGGGGTGCTGAAAGGGACAGAGAGTGAGATCACGGGGAGCTTAAAGGGACAGAGAGTGAGATCACGGAGAGGTTTAAGGGATAGAGAGTGCGATCATGTGAAAGTTAATGGGCCAGAGAGTGAGATCACAGAGAGTTTAAAGGGACAGAGAGTTAGATCATGGGGAGGGAAAAGGGACAGAGAATGAAAGCACGGGGAGGTTAAATAGACAGAGAGTGAGATCTCGGAGAGGTTAAATGGACAGAGAGTGAGATCACGGGGAGGTTAAACGGACAGAGAGTGAGATCACGGGGAGGTTAATGGGATAGAGAGTGAGATCACGGGGAGGTGAAAGGGACAGAGAATGAGATCACAGTGAGGTTAAATGGACAGAGAGTGAAACCATGGGCAGGTTAAATGGACAGAGTTTGAGATCACGGGAAGATTAAATGGACATTGTGAGTTCAATGGGACGTTAAAGGGACAGAGATTGAGATCACGGGGAGGTGAAAGGGACAGAGTGAGATCACTGGTACGTTAAAGGGACAGAGTTTGAGATCACGGGGAGGTTAAAGGGTCAGAGAGTGAGATCACGGTGAGGTGTAAGGGACAGATAGTTAGATGACGGTGAGGTTAAATGGACATAGAGTAAGCTCACGGGGAATTAAAGGGACTGAGATTGAGATCACGGGGAGGGTAAAGGGACAGAGAGTGAGATCACGGGGAGGTTAAAGGGACAGAGAGTGAGATCACGGGGAGGTTTATGGGACAGAGACTGATATCACGAGGAAGTTTAAGGGATAGAGAGTGAGATCACGGGAAAGCTAAGGGGACAGAGAGTGAGAACAGGGGGAGGTTAATGGGACAGAGAGTGAGATCAAGGGGTGGTTAAAGGGACAGAAACTGAGATCACGGGGAGGTTTAAGGGACAGGGAGTGAGATTACGGGGAGGTTAACGGGACAGAGAGAGTTGACGGGGAGGTTAAAGGGACAGAGTGAGATCACCGGGAGGTGAAAGGGACAGATAGTGTGATCACGAGGAGGTTAAAGGGACAGAGAATGAGAACACAGGGAGGTTAAAGGGACAGAGAATGAGATCACGGGGAGGTTAAAGGGATGGAGAATGAGATCACGGGCAGATTAATGGGACAGAGATTGAGATCATGGGGAGTTTAAAGGGACAGATAGTGAGAATACGGGGAGGTTAAAGGGACAGAGAGTGAGATCACGGGGAGGTTAAAGGGACAGAGAGTGATATCACGGGGAGGTAAAAGGAAAAGAGATTGAGATTACGGGGAGGTTAAAGGGACGGAGAGTGAGATCACGAGGAGATTAAATGGACAGAGTGCGAGATCACGTGTACGTTAAAGGGACAGAGAGTGTGATTACGCGGACGTTAAAGGGACAGAGAGTGAGGTCACGGTGCCGATAAAGGTACAGAGAGTGTGATCATGGGGAGGTTAAATGGACAGAGGGTGAGATCACGGGGAGGTTAAAGGGACAGACTGTTAGATCATGGGGAGTGTTAAAGGGACAGAGAGTGAGATCGCGGGGAGGTTAAAGGGACAGAGAGTGAGATCACGGGGAGGTTAAAGGGACAGAGAGTGAGATCACGGGGAGGTTAAATGGACAGAGGGTGAGATCACGGGAATGTTAAAGGGACAGAGAGTGAGTTCACGGGGAGGTTAAATGGACAGAGAATGAGTTCACGGGGAGCTTAAAGGGACAGAGAGTGAGATCACGGTAAGGTTAAAGGGACAGAGAGTGAGGTCACGGGGAGTTTAAAGGGACAGAGAGTGAGATCACGGGGTGCTGAAAGGGACAGAGAGTGAGATCACGGGGAGCTTAAAGGGACAGAGAGTGAGATCACGGAGAGGTTTAAGGGATAGAGAGTGCGATCATGTGAAAGTTAATGGGCCAGAGAGTGAGATCACAGAGAGTTTAAAGGGACAGAGAGTTAGATCATGGGGAGGGAAAAGGGACAGAGAATGAAAGCACGGGGAGGTTAAATAGACAGAGAGTGAGATCTCGGAGAGGTTAAATGGACAGAGAGTGAGATCACGGGGAGGTTTAAGCGACAGAGAGAGATCACGGGGAGGTTAAATGGACAGAGAGTGAGATTACAGGGAAGTTAAAGGGAGAGAGCGTGAGATCACGGGGAGTTTAAAGGGACAGAGAGTGAGATCACAGGGAAGTTAAAGGGAGAGAGAGTGAGATCACGGGGAGTTTAAAGGGACAGAGAGGGAGATCACGGGGAGGTAAAATGGACAGAGAATGAGTTCACGGGGAAGTAAAAGGTACAGAGAGTGAGATCACGGAGAGGTTAATGGGACAGAGAGTGAGATCACGGAGAGGTTAAAGGGACAGAGAGTGAGTTCACGGGGAGATTAAAGGGACAGATAGTAGGAAGACGGGGAGGTTAAAGCGACAGAGTGAGATCACGGGGAGGTTAAAGGGACAGATAGAGAGATCACGAGGAGGTTACAGGGACAGAGAGTGAGATCACGATGAGGTTAAAGGGACAGAGAGTGAGATCACGGGGAGGTTAAAGGGAAAGAGAATGAGATCACGCGGAGATTAAAGGGACAGAGATTGAGATCATGGGAAGTTTAAAGGGACAGAGAGTGAGATCATGGGGAGGTTAAAGGGACAGAGAGTGAGATCACGGGGAGGTAAAAGGGACAGAGAGTGCGATCACGGGGAGGTTAAAGTGACAGAGAGTGAGATCACGGGGAGGATAAAGGTACAGGGAATGTGATCACGGGGAGGTTAAATGGACAGAGGGAGAGATCACGGGAATGTTAAAGGGACAGACTGTGAGATCATGGGGAGGTTAAAGGGACAGGGAGTGAGATCAGGGACAGCTAAAGGCACAGAGAGAGAGCAGGGACTATTAAAGGGACAGAGATTGAGATCAGGGGAACAGTTAAAGGAACAGAGAATGAGATAAGGGAAGGTTAAAGGGACAGAGTGAGATCACGGGAAGGTTAAAGGGAGAGAGAGTGAGATCACGGAGAGGTCAAAGGGACAGAGAGTGAGATCACGGGGAGGTTTAAGCGACAGAGAGAGATCACGGGGAGGTTAAAGGGACAGATAATGAGATTACGGGGAGGTTAAAGAGGCAGAGATTGAGATCACGGGGAGGTTAAAGAGGCAGAGAGTGAGATCACGGGGAGGTTAAAGGGACGGAGAGTGAGTTCACAGGAAGGTTAAATGGACAGAGAGTGACATCGCTGGGTGGTTAAAGTGAAGAAAGTGAGATCGCGGGGAGATTAAATGGACAGAGGGAGAGATCATGGGAATGTTAAAGGGACAGACTGTGAGATCATGTGGAGGTTATAGGTACAGTGAGTGAGATCACGGGGAGGTTAAAGGGAGAGAGAGTGAGATCATGAGGAGGTTAAAGGGACACAGAGTGAGGTCACGGGGAGGTTAAATGGACAGAGAATGAGTTCACGGGGAGCTTAAAGGGACAGAGAATGAGAGCACGGGGAAATTAAAGGGACAGAGAGTGAGATCACGGTCAGGTTAAAGGGACAGAGAGAGAGATCACCGGGAGGTTAAAGGGACAGAGAGTAAGATCAGGGGAAGGTTAACAGGAGAGAGAGTGAGATCACGGGGTGTTTTAAGTGACAGAGATGAGATAAGAGGGAGGTTAAAGGGACAGAGAGTGAGATCACGGGGAGGTTAAAGGGACAGAGAGTGAGATCACGGGGAGGTTAAATGGACAGAGGGTGAGATCACGGGAATGTTAAAGGGACAGAGAGTGAGTTCACGGGGAGGTTAAATGGACAGAGAATGAGTTCACGGGGAGCTTAAAGGGACAGAGAGTGAGATCACGGTAAGGTTAAAGGGACAGAGAGTGAGGTCACGGGGAGTTTAAAGGGACAGAGAGTGAGATCACGGGGTGCTGAAAGGGACAGAGAGTGAGATCACGGGGAGCTTAAAGGGACAGAGAGTGAGATCACGGAGAGGTTTAAGGGATAGAGAGTGCGATCATGTGAAAGTTAATGGGCCAGAGAGTGAGATCACAGAGAGTTTAAAGGGACAGAGAGTTAGATCATGGGGAGGGAAAAGGGACAGAGAATGAAAGCACGGGGAGGTTAAATGGACAGAGAGTGAGATCTCGGAGAGGTTAAATGGACAGAGAGTGAGATCACGGGGAGGTTTAAGCGACAGAGAGAGATCACGGGGAGGTTAAAGGGACAGATAGTGAGATCACGAGGAGGTTAAAGGGACAGAGAGTGAGATTACGGGGAGGTTAAAGAGGCAGAGATTGAGATCACGGGGAGGTTAAAGGGACGGAGAGTGAGTTCACAGGAAGGCTAAAGGGACAGAGAGTGTGATCACGGGGAGGTTAAATGGACAGAGTGTGAGATCACGGGGTGTTTAAAGGGACTGAGAGCGAGATCACGGGGAGGATAAAGGGACAGAGAGTGAGATCACGGGCAGGTTAAAGGGACAGAGATTGATATCACGGTGAGCTTTAAGGGACAGAGAGTGAGATCACGGGGATGTTAAATGGACAGAGTGCTAAATCAGGGAGATTAAAGGGACAGAGAGTGAGATCACGGGGAGGATAAAGGTACAGAGAATATGATCACGGGGAGGTTAAATGGACTGAGGGTGAGATCACGGGAATGTTAAAGGGACAGACTGTGAGATCATGCGGAGGTTAAAGGGACAGAGAGTGAGATCAGGGACAGCTAAAGGGACAGAGAGAGATCAGGGACTATTAAAGGGACAGAGAGTGGGATCGGGGGACAGTTAAAGGGACAGAGAGTGAGATCAGGGGAACAGTTAAAGGGACAAAGAGTGATATCAGGGACAGCTAAAGGGACAGAGAGAGAGCAGAGACTATAAAGGGACAGAGATGGAGATCAGGGGAACAGTTAAAGGAACAGAGAATGAGATCAGGGAAGGTTAAAGGGACAGAGTGAGATCGCGGGAAGGTTAAAGGGACAGTGAGAGATTACGGGGAGGTTAAAGCGTTCGGGTGAGATCACTAGGAGGTTTAAGAGACAGAGTGCGAGATCACGTGTACGTTAAAGGGACAGAGAGTGAAATTAAGGGGAGGTTAATGGGACAGAGAGTGAGATCAGGGGGAGGTTAACGGTACGGAGAGTGAGATCACGGGGAGGTTAAAGGGACAGAGAGTGTGATCACGGGGAGGTTAAAGGGACAGTGAGTGAATGACTGGGAGCTTTAAGGGACAGAGAGTGAGATCACGGGGAGGTTAAAGGGACAGAGAGTGAGATCACGGGGAGGTTAAAGGGTCAGAGAGTGAGATCACCGGGAGGTTAATGGGACAGAAAGTGAGATCACGGGGAGGTTAAAGGGACAGAGAATGAGATCACGGGCAGGTTAATGGGACAGAGATTGATATCACGGTGAGCTTTAAGGGACAGAGAGTGAGATCACAGGGATGTTAAAGGGACAGAGTGCTAAATCAGGGAGATAAAAGGGACAGAGAGTGAGATCACGGGGAGGATAAAGGTACAGAGAATATGATCACGGGGAGGTTAAATGGACTGAGGGTGAGATCACGGGAATGTTAAAGGGACAGACTGTGAGATCATGGGGAGGTTAAAGGGACAGAGAGTGAGATCAGGGACAGCTAAAGGGACAGAGAGAGATCAGGGACTATTAAAGGGGCAGAGAGTGGGATCGGGGGACAGTTAAAGGGACAGAGAGTGAGATCAGGGGAACAGTTAAAGGGACAAAGAGTGATATCAGGGACAGCTAAAGAGACAGAGAGAGAGCAGGGACTATTAAAGGGACAGAGATGGAGATCAGGGGAACAGTTAAAGGAACAGAGAATGAGATCAGGGAAGGTTAAAGGGACAGAGTGAGATCACGGGAAGGTTAAAGGGAGAGAGAGTGAGATCACGGGGAGTTTAAAGGGACAGAGTGTGAGATCAAGGGTAAGTTAAGGGACAGAAAGTGAGATGACGGGGAGGTTAAATGAACAGAGAATGAGTTCACGGGGAGATTAAAGGGACAGAGAGTGAGATCATGGGGAGGAGAAAGGGACAGAGAGTGAGATCACTGGAAGGTTGAAGGGATAGTGAATGCTATCACGAGAAGTTAATGGGATAGAGAGTGAGATCAAGGGGAGGTGAAAGGGATAGTGAGTGAGATCACGGGGAGTTTAAAGGGACAGTGAGTGAGATCACGGGGAGGTTAAAGGGACAGAGAGTTAGATGACGGGGAGGTTAAATGGAGAGAGAGTGAGATCACATGTACGTTAAAGGGACAGAGAGTGTGATTACGCGGACGTTAATGGGACAGAGAGTGAGATCACGGGGAGGTTAAAGGGACGGAGAGTGAGATCACGGGGACGTTAAAGGTACAGAGAGTGTGATCACGGGGAGGTTAAATGGACAGAGGGTGAGATCACGGGAATGTTAAAGGGACAGATTGTGAGCTCATGGGGAGTTTTAAACGGAAAGAGAGTGAGATCACGGGGAATTTAATGGGACAAAGAGTGATATCACGGGGACGTTAAAGGGAGATAGAGTGAGATCACGGGGTGGTTAAAGGGACAGAGAGAGATTACGGGGTGGTTAAAGCGACAGAGAGAAATCACGGGGAGGTTAAATGGACAGAGAGTGAGATCATGAGGAGGTTAAAGGGACAGAGAGTGAGATCAGGGACAGCTAAGGGGAAAGAGAGAGATCAGGGACTATTAAAGGGACAGAGAGTGGGATCGGGGGACAGTTAAAGGGAAAGAGAGTGAGATCAGGGTGACAGTTAAAGGGACAAAGTGAGATATCAGGGACATATAAAGGGACAGAGAGATAGCAGGGACTATTAAAGGGACAGAGAGTGAGATCGGGGGCCATTTAAAGTGACAGAGAGTGATATCAAGGGGACAATTAATGGGACAGAGATTGAGATCAGGGGAACAGTTAAAGGAAAAGAGAATGAGATCAGGGAAGGTTAAAGGGACAGAGTGAGATCACGGGAAGGTTAAAGTGAAAGAGAGTGAGATCACGGGGATGTTAAAGGTACAGAGATTGAGATCACAGAGCGGTTAAAGGGACAGAGAGTGAGATCACGGGGAGGTTAAATGGACAGACAGTGAGATCACGGGGAGGTTAAAGGGGCTGAGAGTGAGATCACGGGGAGGTTAAAGGGACAGAGAGAGAGATCACAGGGAAGTTAAAGGGAGAGAGAGTGAGATCACGGGGAGTTTAATGGGACAGAGAGTGAGATCACGGGGAAGTAAAAGGGACAGAGAGTAAGATCACGGAGAGGTTAATGGGACAGAGAGTGAGATCACGGAGAGGTTAAAGGGACAGAGAGTGAGTTCACGGGGCAGTTAAAGGGACAGAGAGTGAGTTCACGGGAATTGAAAGGTACAGAGAGTGAGATCACGGGGAGGTAAAAGGGACAGAGAGTGAGATCACAGGGAGGTTAAAGGGACAGAGAGTGAGAACACGGGGAGTTTAAATGGAAAGACAGAGATCACGGGGAGGTGAAAGGGACAGAGAGTGAGATCACGGGGAGGATAAAGGTACAGAGAATGTGATCACGGGGAGGTTAAATGGACAGAGAGTGTGATCATGGAAATGTTAAAGGGACAGACTGTGAGATCATGGGGAGGTTAAAGTGACAGGGAATGAGATCAGGGACAGCTAAAGGGACAGAGAGAGTTCAGGTACTATTAAAGGGACAGAGAGTGGGATCGCGGGACAGTTAAATGGACAGAGTGAGATCACGGGAAGGTTAAAGGGGCAGAGTTTGAGATCACGGGGAGGTTAAAGGGTCAGAGAGTGAGATCACGGTGAGGTGTAAGGGACAGATAGTTAGATGACGGTGAGGTTAAATGGACATAGAGTAAGCTCACGGGGAATTAAAGGGACTGAGATTGAGATCTCGGGGAGGGTAAAGGGACAGAGAGTGAGATCACGGGGAGGTTAAAGGGACAGAGAGTGAGATCACGGGGAGGTTTATGGGACAGAGACTGATATCACGAGGAAGTTTAAGGGATAGAGAGTGAGATCACGGGAAAGCTAAGGGGACAGAGAGTGAGAACAGGGGGAGGTTAATGGGACAGAGAGTGAGATCAAGGGGTGGTTAAAGGGACAGAAACTGAGATCACGGGGAGGTTTAAGGGACAGGGAGTGAGATTACGGGGAGGTTAACGGGACAGAGAGAGTTGACGGGGAGGTTAAAGGGACAGAGTGAGATCACCGGGAGGTGAAAGGGACAGATAGTGTGATCACGAGGAGGTTAAAGGGACAGAGAATGAGAACACAGGGAGGTTAAAGGGACAGAGAATGAGATCACGGGGAGGTTAAAGGGATGGAGAATGAGATCACGGGCAGATTAATGGGACAGAGATTGAGATCATGGGGAGTTTAAAGGGACAGATAGTGAGAATACGGGGAGGTTAAAGGGACAGAGAGTGAGATCACGGGGAGGTTAAAGGGACAGAGAGTGATATCACGGGGAGGTAAAAGGAAAAGAGATTGAGATTACGGGGAGGTTAAAGGGACGGAGAGTGAGATCACGAGGAGATTAAATGGACAGAGTGCGAGATCACGTGTACGTTAAAGGGACAGAGAGTGTGATTACGCGGACGTTAAAGGGACAGAGAGTGAGGTCACGGTGCCGATAAAGGTACAGAGAGTGTGATCATGGGGAGGTTAAATGGACAGAGGGTGAGATCACGGGGAGGTTAAAGGGACAGACTGTTAGATCATGGGGAGTGTTAAAGGGACAGAGAGTGAGATCGCGGGGAGGTTAAAGGGACAGACTGTTAGATCATGGGGAGTGTTAAAGGGACAGAGAGTGAGATCGCGGGGAGGTTAAAGGGACAGAGAGTGAGATCAGGGACAGCTAAAAGGAAAGAGAGAGATCAGGGACTATTAAAGGGACAGAGGGTGGAATCGGGGGACAGTTAAAGGGACAAAGTGAGATATCAGGGACATCTAAAGGGACAGAGAGAGAGCAGGGACTATTAAAGGGACAGAGAGTGAGATCGGGGGCCAGTTAAAGGGACTGAGAGTGATATCAAGGGGACAATTAATGGGACAGAGATTGAGATCAGGGGAACAGTTAAAGGAAAAGACAATGAGATCAGGGAAGGTTAAAGGGACAGAGTGAGATGACGGGAAGGTTAAAGGGAAAGAGAGTGAGATCACGGGGAGGTTAAAGGTACAGAGATTGAGATCACGGGGCGGTTAAAGGGACAGAGAGTGAGATCACGGGGAGGTTAAATGGACAGAGAGTGAGATTACAGGGAAGTTAAAGGGAGAGAGCGTGAGATCACGGGGAGTTTAAAGGGACAGAGAGGGAGATCACGGGGAGGTAAAATGGACAGAGAATGAGTTCACGGGGAAGTAAAAGGTACAGAGAGTGAGATCACGGAGAGGTTAATGGGACAGAGAGTGAGATCACGGAGAGGTTAAAGGGACAGAGAGTGAGTTCACGGGGAGATTAAAGGGACAGATAGTAGGAAGACGGGGAGGTTAAAGCGACAGAGTGAGATCACGGGGAGGTTAAAGGGACAGATAGAGAGATCACGAGGAGGTTACAGGGACAGAGAGTGAGATCACGATGAGGTTAAAGGGACAGAGAGTGAGATCACGGGGAGGTTAAAGGGACAGAGATTGAGATCATGGGAAGTTTAAAGGGACAGAGAGTGAGATCACGGGGAGGTAAAAGGGACAGAGAGTGCGATCACGGGGAGGTTAAAGTGACAGAGAGTGAGGTCATGATGAGGTAAATGGGAAAGAGAGTGAGATCACTGGCAGCTTAATGGGAAAGAGAGTGAGATGACGGGGAGGTTAAAGGGACAGAGGGTGAGATCACGGGGAGGATAAAGGTACAGGGAATGTGATCACGGGGAGGTTAAATGGACAGAGGGAGAGATCACGGGAATGTTAAAGGGACAGACTGTGAGATCATGGGGAGGTTAAAGGGACAGAGAGTGAGATCAGGGACAGCTAAAGGGACAGAGAGAGATCAGGGACTATTAAAGGGAAAGAGAGTGGGTTCGGGGGACAGTTAAAGGGACAGAGAGTGAGATCAGGCGGACAGTTATAGGGACAAAGAGTGATATCAAGGACAGCTAAAGGGACAGAGAGAGAGCAGGGACTATTAAAGGGACAGAGATTGAGATCAGGGGAACAGTTAAAGGAACAGAGAATGAGATAAGGGAAGGTTAAAGGGACAGAGTGAGATCACGGGAAGGTTAAAGGGAGAGAGAGTGAGATCACGGAGAGGTCAAAGGGACAGAGAGTGAGATCACGGGGAGGTTAAAGGGACAGATAATGAGATTACGGGGAGGTTAAAGAGGCAGAGAGTGAGATCACGGGGAGGTTAAAGGGACGGAGAGTGAGTTCACAGGAAGGTTAAATGGACAGAGAGTGACATCGCTGGGTGGTTAAAGTGAAGAAAGTGAGATCGCGGGGAGATTAAATGGACAGAGGGAGAGATCATGGGAATGTTAAAGGGACAGACTGTGAGATCATGTGGAGGTTATAGGTACAGTGAGTGAGATCACGGGGAGGTTAAAGGGAGAGAGAGTGAGATCATGAGGAGGTTAAAGGGACACAGAGTGAGGTCACGGGGAGGTTAAATGGACAGAGAATGAGTTCACGGGGAGCTTAAAGGGACAGAGAATGAGAGCACGGGGAAATTAAAGGGACAGAGAGTGAGATCACGGTCAGGTTAAAGGGACAGAGAGAGAGATCACCGGGAGGTTAAAGGGACAGAGAGTAAGATCAGGGGAAGGTTAACAAGAGAGAGAGTGAGATCACGGGGTGTTTTAAGTGACAGAGATGAGATAAGAGGGAGGTTAAAGGGACAGAGAGTGAGATCACGGGGAGGTTAAAGGGACAGAGAGTGAGATCACGGGGAGGTTAAATGGACAGAGGGTGAGATCACGGGAATGTTAAAGGGACAGAGAGTGAGTTCACGGGGAGGTTAAATGGACAGAGAATGAGTTCACGGGGAGCTTAAAGGGACAGAGAGTGAGATCACGGTAAGGTTAAAGGGACAGAGAGTGAGGTCACGGGGAGTTTAAAGGGACAGAGAGTGAGATCACGGGGTGCTGAAAGGGACAGAGAGTGAGATCACGGGGAGCTTAAAGGGACAGAGAGTGAGATCACGGAGAGGTTTAAGGGATAGAGAGTGCGATCATGTGAAAGTTAATGGGCCAGAGAGTGAGATCACAGAGAGTTTAAAGGGACAGAGAGTTAGATCATGGGGAGGGAAAAGGGACAGAGAATGAAAGCACGGGGAGGTTAAATGGACAGAGAGTGAGATCTCGGAGAGGTTAAATGGACAGAGAGTGAGATCACGGGGAGGTTTAAGCGACAGAGAGAGATCACGGGGAGGTTAAAGGGACAGAGAGTGAGATTACGGGGAGGTTAAAGAGGCAGAGATTGAGATCACGGGGAGGTTAAAGGGACGGAGAGTGAGTTCACAGGAAGGCTAAAGGGACAGAGAGTGTGATCACGGGGAGGTTAAATGGACAGAGTGTGAGATCACGGGGAGTTTAAAGGGACTGAGAGCGAGATCACGGGGAGGATAAAGGGACAGAGAGTGAGATCACGGGCAGGTTAAAGGGACAGAGATTGATATCACGGTGAGCTTTAAGGGACAGAGAGTGAGATCACGGGGATGTTAAATGGACAGAGTGCTAAATCAGGGAGATTAAAGGGACAGAGAGTGAGATCACGGGGAGGATAAAGGTACAGAGAATATGATCACGGGGAGGTTAAATGGACTGAGGGTGAGATCACGGGAATGTTAAAGGGACAGACTGTGAGATCATGGGGAGGTTAAAGGGACAGAGAGTGAGATCAGGGACAGCTAAAGGGACAGAGAGAGATCAGGGACTATTAAAGGGACAGAGAGTGGGATCGGGGGACAGTTAAAGGGACAGAGAGTGAGATCAGGGGAACAGTTAAAGGGACAAAGAGTGATATCAGGGACAGCTAAAGGGACAGAGAGAGAGCAGAGACTATAAAGGGACAGAGATGGAGATCAGGGGAACAGTTAAAGGAACAGAGAATGAGATCAGGGAAGGTTAAAGGGACAGAGTGAGATCGCGGGAAGGTTAAAGGGACAGTGAGAGATTACGGGGAGGTTAAAGCGTTCGGGTGAGATCACTAGGAGGTTTAAGAGACAGAGTGCGAGATCACGTGTACGTTAAAGGGACAGAGAGTGAAATTAAGGGGAGGTTAATGGGACAGAGAGTGAGATCAGGGGGAGGTTAACGGTACGGAGAGTGAGATCACGGGGAGGTTAAAGGGACAGAGAGTGTGATCACGGGGAGGTTAAAGGGACAGTGAGTGAATGACTGGGAGCTTTAAGGGACAGAGAGTGAGATCACGGGGAGGTTAAAGGGACAGAGAGTGAGATCACGGGGAGGTTAAAGGGTCAGAGAGTGAGATCACCGGGAGGTTAATGGGACAGAAAGTGAGATCACGGGGAGGTTAATGGGACAGAGATTGATATCACGGTGAGCTTTAAGGGACAGAGAGTGAGATCACAGGGATGTTAAAGGGACAGAGTGCTAAATCAGGGAGATAAAAGGGACAGAGAGTGAGATCACGGGGAGGATAAAGGTACAGAGAATATGATCACGGGGAGGTTAAATGGACTGAGGGTGAGATCACGGGAATGTTAAAGGGACAGACTGTGAGATCATGGGGAGGTTAAAGGGACAGAGAGTGAGATCAGGGACAGCTAAAGGGACAGAGAGAGATCAGGGACTATTAAAGGGGCAGAGAGTGGGATCGGGGGACAGTTAAAGGGACAGAGAGTGAGATCAGGGGAACAGTTAAAGGGACAAAGAGTGATATCAGGGACAGCTAAAGGGACAGAGAGAGATCAGGGACTATTAAAGGGGCAGAGAGTGGGATCGGGGGACAGTTAAAGGAACAGAGAATGAGATCAGGGAAGGTTAAAGGGACAGAGTGAGATCACGGGAAGGTTAAAGGGAGAGAGAGTGAGATCACGGGGAGTTTAAAGGGACAGAGTGTGAGATCAAGGGTAAGTTAAGGGACAGAAAGTGAGATGACGGGGAGGTTAAATGAACAGAGAATGAGTTCACGGGGAGATTAAATGGACAGAGGGAGAGATCATGGGAATGTTAAAGGGACAGACTGTGAGATCATGTGGAGGTTATAGGTACAGTGAGTGAGATCACGGAAAGGTTAAAGGGAGAGAGAGTGAGATCACGAGGAGGTTAAAGGGACACAGAGTGAGGTCACGGGGAGGTTAAATTGACAGAGAATGAGTTCACGGGGAGCTTAAAGGGACAGAGAATGAGAGCACGGGGAAATTAAAGGGACAGAGAGTGAGATCACGGGAAGGTTAATGGGACAGAGAGTGAGATAACGGGGAAGTTAAAGGGACAGAGAGTGAGCTCAAGGGGAGGTTAAAGGGAGAGAGAGTGAGATCACGGGAGGTTTAAAGGGACAGAGAGTGAGATCGCTGGGAGGTTAAAGGGACAGAGAGTGAGATCGGGGGAGGTTAACAGGACAGAGAGTGAGATCACGGGCTGTTTTAAGTGACAGAGACTTCGATCAGAGGGAGGCTAAAGGGACAGAGAGGGAGATCACGGGGAGGCTAAAGGGACTGAGAATGAGTTCACGGGG
Source organism: Cetorhinus maximus (assembly GCF_964194155.1). NCBI lineage: Eukaryota > Metazoa > Chordata > Chondrichthyes > Lamniformes > Cetorhinidae > Cetorhinus > Cetorhinus maximus. The sequence continues at coordinate 21,751 of NW_027597315.1, forward strand.
AATTTAAAGGGACAGAGTGTGAGATCACGGGGAGGTTAATGGGACTGAGAATGAGATAACGAGGAGGTTAAAGGGACAGAGAGTTAGATGGCGGGGAGGTTAAATGGATAGAGAATGAGAGCACGGGGAAGTTAAAGGGACAGAGAGTGAGATCGCGGTCAGGATAAAGGAACAGAGAGTGAGATCAGGGGGAGGTTAAAGGGAGAGAGAGTGAGATAACTGGGAGGTTAAAGGGATAAAGAGTGAGATCACGGGGAGGTTAAAGGGATAGAGAGTGCGATCACGCGAAAGTTAATGGGAAAAATAGTGAGATCACGGGGAGGTTAAAGGGACAGTGGGTGAGATCACGGGGAGGTTAAAGGGACTGAGTGTGAGATCACGGGGAGGATAAAGGGACAGAGAGTTAGATCAGGGGAATTTTAAAGGGACAGAGACTGAGATCACGGGAAGGTTAACGGGACAGAGAGCGAGATCACGGGGAGGTTAAAGGGACAGAGAATGAGATGACTGGGAGGTTTAAGGGACAGAGAGTGAGGTCACGGGGAATTTAAAGGGACAGAGATTGAGATCACGGGGAGGTTAAAGGGACAGAGAGTGAGATCACCGGGAGGTTAATGGTACAGAGAGTGAGATCGCGGGGAGGTTAAAGGGACAAAGTGACATAACTGGGACGTTAAAGGGATAGAGATTGAGATCACGGGGAGGTTAAAGGGACAGAGAGTTAGATGACGGTGAGGTTAAATGGACATTGAGTGAGATCACGCGGATGATAAAGGGACAGAGATTGAGATCACGGGAAAATTAAAGGGACAGAGAGTGAGAACTGGGGAGGTTAATGGGACAGAGAGTGATATCACGGGGATGTAAAAGGGACAGGGTGTGAGATGATGGGGAGGATAAAGGGACAGTGAGAGTTAACGGTGTGGTTAAAGCGACATAGTGAGATCACGGGGAGGTTAAAGGGACAGAGAGTGAGATCACGGGGAGGTTAAAGGGACAGATAATGAGATTACGGGGAGGTTAAAGAGGCAGAGAGTGAGATCACGGGGAGGTTAAAGAGGCAGAGAGTGAGATCGCGGTGAGATTAAATGGACAGAGGGAGAGATCATGGGAATGTTAAAGGGACAGACTGTGAGATCATGTGGAGGTTATAGGTACAGTGAGTGAGATCACGGGGAGGTTAAAGGGAGAGAGAGTGAGTTCATGAGGAGGTTAAAGGGACACAGAGTGAGGTCACGGGGAGGTTAAATGGACAGAGAATGAGTTCACGGGGAGCTTAAAGGGACAGAGAATGAGAGCACGGGGAAATTAAAGGGACAGAGAGTGAGATCACGGTCAGGTTAAAGGGACAGAGAGAGAGATCACCGGGAGGTTAAAGGGACAGAGAGTAAGATCAGGGGAAGGTTAACAGGAGAGAGAGTGAGATCACGGGGTGTTTTAAGTGACAGAGATGAGATAAGAGGGAGGTTAAAGGGACAGAGAGTGAGATCACGGGGAGGTTAAAGGGACAGAGAGTGAGATCACGGGGAGGTTAAATGGACAGAGGGTGAGATCACGGGAATGTTAAAGGGACAGAGAGTGAGTTCACGGGGAGGTTAAATGGACAGAGAATGAGTTCACGGGGAGCTTAAAGGGACAGAGAGTGAGATCACGGTAAGGTTAAAGGGACAGAGAGTGAGGTCACGGGGAGTTTAAAGGGACAGAGAGTGAGATCACGGGGTGCTGAAAGGGACAGAGAGTGAGATCACGGGGAGCTTAAAGGGACAGAGAGTGAGATCACGGAGAGGTTTAAGGGATAGAGAGTGCGATCATGTGAAAGTTAATGGGCCAGAGAGTGAGATCACAGAGAGTTTAAAGGGACAGAGAGTTAGATCATGGGGAGGGAAAAGGGACAGAGAATGAAAGCACGGGGAGGTTAAATGGACAGAGAGTGAGATCTCGGAGAGGTTAAATGGACAGAGAGTGAGATCACGGGGAGGTTTAAGTGGGGGGGGGGGGGGGGGGTGGGGGGGGGGGTGGGGGGTGTGGGGGGGGGGGGGGGGGGGGGGGGGGGGTGGGGGGGGGGGGGTGGGGTGGGGGGGTGGGGGGGAGGAAGTGAGGTCAGAGTAAAGGGACAGAGAGTGTGATCACGGGGAGGTTAAATGGACAGAGTGTGAGATCACGGGGAGTTTAAAGGGACTGAGAGCGAGATCACGGGGAGGATAAAGGGACAGAGAGTGAGATCACGGGCAGGTTAAAGGGACAGAGATTGATATCACGGTGAGCTTTAAGGGACAGAGAGTGAGATCACGGGGATGTTAAATGGACAGAGTGCTAAATCAGGGAGATTAAAGGGACAGAGAGTGAGATCACGGGGAGGATAAAGGTACAGAGAATATGATCACGGGGAGGTTAAATGGACTGAGGGTGAGATCACGGGAATGTTAAAGGGACAGACTGTGAGATCATGGGGAGGTTAAAGGGACAGAGAGTGAGATCAGGGACAGCTAAAGGGACAGAGAGAGATCAGGGACTATTAAAGGGACAGAGAGTGGGATCGGGGGACAGTTAAAGGGACAGAGAGTGAGATCAGGGGAACAGTTAAAGGGACAAAGAGTGATATCAGGGACAGCTAAAGGGACAGAGAGAGAGCAGAGACTATAAAGGGACAGAGATGGAGATCAGGGGAACAGTTAAAGGAACAGAGAATGAGATCAGGGAAGGTTAAAGGGACAGAGTGAGATCGCGGGAAGGTTAAAGGGACAGTGAGAGATTACGGGGAGGTTAAAGCGTTCGGGTGAGATCACTAGGAGGTTTAAGAGACAGAGTGCGAGATCACGTGTACGTTAAAGGGACAGAGAGTGAAATTAAGGGGAGGTTAATGGGACAGAGAGTGAGATCAGGGGGAGGTTAACGGTACGGAGAGTGAGATCACGGGGAGGTTAAAGGGACAGAGAGTGTGATCACGGGGAGGTTAAAGGGACAGTGAGTGAATGACTGGGAGCTTTAAGGGACAGAGAGTGAGATCACGGGGAGGTTAAAGGGACAGAGAGTGAGATCACGGGGAGGTTAAAGGGTCAGAGAGTGAGATCACCGGGAGGTTAATGGGACAGAAAGTGAGATCACGGGGAGGTTAATGGGACAGAGATTGATATCACGGTGAGCTTTAAGGGACAGAGAGTGAGATCACAGGGATGTTAAAGGGACAGAGTGCTAAATCAGGGAGATAAAAGGGACAGAGAGTGAGATCACGGGGAGGATAAAGGTACAGAGAATATGATCACGGGGAGGTTAAATGGACTGAGGGTGAGATCACGGGAATGTTAAAGGGACAGACTGTGAGATCATGGGGAGGTTAAAGGGACAGAGAGTGAGATCAGGGACAGCTAAAGGGACAGAGAGAGATCAGGGACTATTAAAGGGGCAGAGAGTGGGATCGGGGGACAGTTAAAGGGACAGAGAGTGAGATCAGGGGAACAGTTAAAGGGACAAAGAGTGATATCAGGGACAGCTAAAGAGACAGAGAGAGAGCAGGGACTATTAAAGGGACAGAGATGGAGATCAGGGGAACAGTTAAAGGAACAGAGAATGAGATCAGGGAAGGTTAAAGGGACAGAGTGAGATCACGGGAAGGTTAAAGGGAGAGAGAGTGAGATCACGGGGAGTTTAAAGGGACAGAGTGTGAGATCAAGGGTAAGTTAAGGGACAGAAAGTGAGATGACGGGGAGGTTAAATGAACAGAGAATGAGTTCACGGGGAGATTAAATGGACAGAGGGAGAGATCATGGGAATGTTAAAGGGACAGACTGTGAGATCATGTGGAGGTTATAGGTACAGTGAGTGAGATCACGGAAAGGTTAAAGGGAGAGAGAGTGAGATCACGAGGAGGTTAAAGGGACACAGAGTGAGGTCACGGGGAGGTTAAATTGACAGAGAATGAGTTCACGGGGAGCTTAAAGGGACAGAGAATGAGAGCACGGGGAAATTAAAGGGACAGAGAGTGAGATCACGGGAAGGTTAATGGGACAGAGAGTGAGATAACGGGGAAGTTAAAGGGACAGAGAGTGAGCTCAAGGGGAGGTTAAAGGGAGAGAGAGTGAGATCACGGGAGGTTTAAAGGGACAGAGAGTGAGATCGCTGGGAGGTTAAAGGGACAGAGAGTGAGATCGGGGGAGGTTAACAGGACAGAGAGTGAGATCACGGGCTGTTTTAAGTGACAGAGACTTCGATCAGAGGGAGGCTAAAGGGACAGAGAGGGAGATCACGGGGAGGCTAAAGGGACTGAGAATGAGTTCACGGGGAATTTAAAGGGACAGAGTGTGAGATCACGGGGAGGTTAATGGGACTGAGAATGAGATAACGAGGAGGTTAAAGGGACAGAGAGTTAGATGGCGGGGAGGTTAAATGGATAGAGAATGAGAGCACGGGGAAGTTAAAGGGACAGAGAGTGAGATCGCGGTCAGGATAAAGGAACAGAGAGTGAGATCAGGGGGAGGTTAAAGGGAGAGAGAGTGAGATAACTGGGAGGTTAAAGGGATAAAGAGTGAGATCACGGGGAGGTTAAAGGGATAGAGAGTGCGATCACGCGAAAGTTAATGGGAAAAATAGTGAGATCACGGGGAGGTTAAAGGGACAGTGGGTGAGATCACGGGGAGGTTAAAGGGACTGAGTGTGAGATCACGGGGAGGATAAAGGGACAGAGAGTTAGATCAGGGGAATTTTAAAGGGACAGAGACTGAGATCACGGGAAGGTTAACGGGACAGAGAGCGAGATCACGGGGAGGTTAAAGGGACAGAGAATGAGATGACTGGGAGGTTTAAGGGACAGAGAGTGAGGTCACGGGGAATTTAAAGGGACAGAGATTGAGATCACGGGGAGGTTAAAGGGACAGAGAGTGAGATCACCGGGAGGTTAATGGTACAGAGAGTGAGATCGCGGGGAGGTTAAAGGGACAAAGTGACATAACTGGGACGTTAAAGGGATAGAGATTGAGATCACGGGGAGGTTAAAGGGACAGAGAGTTAGATGACGGTGAGGTTAAATGGACATTGAGTGAGATCACGCGGATGATAAAGGGACAGAGATTGAGATCACGGGAAAATTAAAGGGACAGAGAGTGAGAACTGGGGAGGTTAATGGGACAGAGAGTGATATCACGGGGATGTAAAAGGGACAGGGTGTGAGATGATGGGGAGGATAAAGGGACAGTGAGAGTTAACGGTGTGGCTAAAGCGACAGAGTGAGATCACGGGGAGGTTAAAGGGGCATAGAATGAGATAACGGGCAGATTAAAGGGACAGAGATTGAGATCATGCGGAGTTTAAAGGGACAGAGAGTGAGAATACGGGTAGGTTAAAGGGAAAGAGATTGATATCACGGGGAGGTTAAAGGGACAGAGAGTGAGATGAGGGGCAGGTTCAAGGGATAGAGAGTGAGACCACGGTTAGGTTAATGGGACAAAGAGTGTGATCACGGGGAGGTTAAAGGGACAGAGACTGAGATCACGGGGAGGTTATAGGGACAGAGAGTGAGATCACGGGGAGGTTAATGGGACAGAGAGTGAGATCACGGGGTGGTTGAAGGGACAGAGAGTGAGATCTGGGGAGGTTAATGGGACAGAGAGTGAGATCATGGGGTGGTTTAAGTTATAGAGACTGAGACCACGGGGAGTTTAAAGGACAGGGAGTGAGATTACGGAGAGGTTAAAGGGACAGAGAGAGTTAACGGGGAGGTTAAAGCGACAGAGTGAGATCACGGGGAGGTTAAAGGGACAGATAATGAGATCACGGGGAGGTTTAAGGGACAGAGAGTGAGATCACGGGAAGGTTAAAGGTACAGAGAGTGTGATCACGGGAAGGTTAAAGGGACAGATAATGAGATCACGGGGAGGTTAAATGGACAGAGAGTGAGATCACAAGAAGTTTAAAGGGACAGAGTTTCAGATTACGGGGAGGTTATAGGGACAGAGAATGAGATCACAGAGAGGTTAAAGGGAGCGAGAGTGAGATCAAGGGGAGGTTAAAGTGTTAGCGAGTGAGATCACGGGGAGGTTAAAGTGACAGAGAGAGAGATCACAGGGAGGTTAAAGGGAGAGTGAGTGAGATCACGGGGAGTTTAAAGGGACAGAGAGTGAGATCACGGGGAGGTTAAATGGACAGAGAATGAGTTCACGGGGAAGTAAACGGGACAGAGAGTAAGATCACTGAGAGGGTAAAGGGACAGAGAGTGTGATCAGGTGGTGGTTAAAGGGACAGAGGGTGAGATCACGGAAATGTTAATGGGACAGAGATTGAGATCAGGGACAGTTGTAGAGACAGATGGTCAGATCATGGACAGTTAAATGGACTGATACGGAGATCAGGGGGACAGTTAAAGGGACAAAGAGTGAGACCACGGACAGCTAAAGGGACAGAGAGAGATCAGGGACTATTAACGGGACAGAGAATAGGATCGGGGGACAGTTAAATGGGCAGAGGGTGAGACCAGGGAAAGTGAAAGGGAAAGAGAGTGAGATCACGGGGAGGTTAAAGATACAGAGAGTGAGATCACGGGGAGGTTAAATTGACAGAGAGTGAGATCACGGGGAGGTTAAAGGGACAGAGAGTGAGATCACAGGGAGGTTAAAGGGAGAGAGAGTGAGATCACGGGGAGTTTAAAGGGACAGAGTGTGAGATCACGGGGAGGTTAAAGGGATAGAGAGTGAGATCACGGGGAGGTTAAATGGACAGAGAATGAGTTCACAGGGAGCTTAAAGAGATAGAGAATGAGAGCACGGGGAAGTTAAAGGGACAGAGAGTGAGATCGCGGTCAGGATAAAGGAACAGAGAGTGGGATCACGGGGAGGTTAAAGGGACAGAGAGTGAGATCACGGGGAGGTTAATGGGACTGAGAATGAGATAACGAGGAGGTTAAAGGGACAGAGAGTTAGATGGCGGGGAGGTTAAATGGACAGAGAGTGAGATGCGGGGAGTTCAAAGGGACAGAGATGGAGATAACGGGTAGGGTAAAGGGAAAGAGAGTGAGATCACGGGGAGGTTAAAGGGACAGAGATTGAGATAACGGGGCGGTTAAAGAGACAGAGAGTGAGATCACGGGGATGTTAAAGGGACAGAGAATGAGATCACGGGGAGGATTAAGGGATAGAGAGTGCGATCACGGGAAAGTTAATGGGACAGATAGTGAAATAAAGGGGAGGTTAAAGGGACGGTGAGTGAGATCACGGGGAGGTTAAAGGGACAGAGTATGAGATCACGGGGAGTTTAATGGGACAGAGAGTGAGAACAGCGGAAGTTTAAAGGGACAGAGAGTGATATCACGGGGAGGTTAAAGGGACAGAGAATGAGACCACGGGCAGGTTCAAGGGACAGAGATTGAGATCACGGGAAGATTAATGGGACATAGTGAGATCACGGGGAGGTTAATGGGACAGAGAGTGATATCACGGGGTGGTTAAAGGGACATTGAGTGCGATCACGGGGAGGTTAAAGGGCCAGAGAGTGTGATCACGGGGAGGTGAATGGGACAGAGAGTGAATTCAGGGGAGCTTAAAGGGACAGAGAATGAGATCACGGGGAAGTAAAAGTGACAGAGAGTGAGATCATGGTCAGGTTGAAGGGACAGAGAGTGAGATCATGGGGAGGTTAAAGGGACAGAGAGTGAGATCACGGGGAGGTTAAAGGGATAGAGAGTGATATCAGGGGAAGTTTAAAGGGACAGAGACTGAGATCACGGGAAGCTTAACGGGACAGAAAGTGAGATCACGGGGAGGTTAAAGGGACAGAGAATGAGATCACGGGGAGGTTAAAGGAACAGAGAGTGAGATCGCGGGGAGGTTAAAGGGACAGAGTGAGATCACGGATGGTTAAAGGGACAGAGAGGGAGATCACGGGGAGGTTAAAGGGATAAAGAGTGAGATCACGGGGATGTTAAAGGGACAGAGAGTGAGATCACGGGGAGGTTAAAGGGATAGAGAGTGCGATCACGCGAAAGTTAATGGGAAAGATAGTGAGATCACGGGGAGGTTAAAGGGACAGTGAGTGAGATCACGGGGAGGTTAAAGGGACTGAGTGTGAGATCACGGGGAGGATAAAGGGACAGAGAGTTAGATCAGGGGAAGTTTAAAGGGACAGAGACTGAGATCACGGGAAGGTTAACGGGACAGAGAGTGAGATCACGGGGAGGTTAAAGGGACAGAGAATGAGATGACTGGGAAGTTTAAGGGACAGAGAGTGAGGTCACGGGGAATTTAAAGGGACAGAGATTGAGATCACGGGGAGGTTAAAGGGACAGAGAGTGAGATCACTGGGAGGTTAAAGGGAGCGAGAGTGAGATCAAGGGGAGGTTAAAGGGTCAGCGAGTGAGATCACGGGGAGGTTAAAGGGACAGAGAGTGAGATCACAGGGAGGTTAAAGGGACAGAGAGTGAAATCAGGGGGAGGTTAAGGGACAGAGGGTGAGATCACGGGAATGTTAATGGGACAGAGATTGAGATCAGGGACAGTTATAGAGACAGATGGTCAGATCAGGGACAGTTAAATGGACTGATTCGGAGATCAGGGGGACAATTAAAGGGACAAAGAGTGAGACCACGGACAGCTAAAGGGACAGAGAGAGATCAGGGACTAATAACGGGACAGAGAGTGGGATCGGGGGACAGTTAAATGGGCAGAGAGTGAGATCAGGGAAGGTTAAAGGGAAAGAGAGTGATATCACGGGGAGGTTAAAGATACAGAGAGTGAGATCACGGGCAGGTTAAAGGGAGAGAGAGTGAGATCACGGGGAGGATAAAGGGATAGAGAGTGAGATTACGGGGAGGTTAAAGGGACAGAGATTGAGATCACAGGGAGGTTAAAGGGAGAGAGAGTGAGATCACGGGGAGTTTAAAGGGACAGAGAGTGAGGTCACGGGGAGGTTAAAGGGATAGAGAGTGAGATCACGGGGAGGTTAAAGGGACAGAGAGTGAGATCGCGGTCAGGATAAAGGAACAGAGAGTGAGATCACGGGGAGGTTAAAGGGACAGAGAGTGAGATCACTGGGAGGTTAAAGGGACAGAGAGTGATATCACGGGGAGGTTAAAGGGATAGAGAGTGGGATCACGGCGAGATTAAATGGACAGAGAATGAGTTCACGCGGAGCTTAAAGAGATAGAGAATGAGAGCACGGGGAAGTTAAAGGGACAGAGAGTGAGATCGCGGTCAGGATAAAGGAACAGAGAGTGAGATCAGGGGGAGGTTAAAGGGAGAGAGAGTGAGATAACTGGGAGGTTAAAGGGATAAAGAGTGAGATCACGGGGAGGTTAAAGGGATAGAGAGTGCGATCACGCGAAAGTTAATGGGAAAAATAGTGAGATCACGGGGAGGTTAAAGGGACAGTGAGTGAGATCACGGGGAGGTTAAAGGGACTGAGTGTGAGATCACGGGGAGGATAAAGGGACAGAGAGTTAGATCAGGGGAATTTTAAAGGGACAGAGACTGAGATCACGGGAAGGTTAACGGGACAGAGAGCGAGATCACGGGGAGGTTAAAGGGACAGAGAATGAGATGACTGGGAGGTTTAAGGGACAGAGAGTGAGGTCACGGGGAATTTAAAGGGACAGAGATTGAGATCACGGGGAGGTTAAAGGGACAGAGAGTGAGATCGCGGGGAGGTTAAAGGGACAAAGTGACATAACTGGGACGTTAAAGGGACAGAGATTGAGATCACGGGGAGGTTAAAGGGACAGAGAGTTAGATGACGGTGAGGTTAAATGGACATTGAGTGAGATCACGCGGATGTTAAAGGGACAGAGATTGAGATCACGGGAAAATTAAAGGGACAGTGAGTGAGATCTGGGGAGGTTAATGAGACAGAGAGTGATATCACGGGGATGTAAAAGGGACAGGGTGTGAGATGATGGGGAGGATAAAGGGACAGTGAGAGTTAACGGTGTGGTTAAAGCGACAGAGTGAGATCACGGGGAGGTTAAAGGGGCATAGAATGAGATAACGGGCAGATTAAAGGGACAGAGATTGAGATCATGCGGAGTTTAAAGGGACAGAGAGTGAGATCACGGGGTGGTTAAACGGACAGAGAATGAGATCACCGGGAGGTTAATGGGACAGAGAGTGAGATCACGGGGAGGGTAAAGAGACAGAGAGTGAGATCACCAGGAGGTTAATGGGACAGAGAGTGAGATCATGGGAAGGTTAAAGGGACAGAGAGTTAGATCACTGGGAGGTTAATTGGACAGGGAGTGTGATCACGGGGAGGTTAAAGGGACAGAGAGTGATATCACGGGAAAGTGAAAGGGACAGAGAGTTAGATCACTGGGAGGTTATACGGATAGGGAGTAGGATCACGGGGAGGTTAAAGGGACTGAGAGTGAGAACACGCGGAGGTTAAAGGGACAGAGTGCTAAATCAGGGAGATTAAAGGGACAGAGAGGGAGATCACGCGAAAGTTAAATGGACAGAGAGTGGGATCATGGGGAGGTTAAAGGGACAGAGAGAGAGAGCTCACGCTGAGGTTAATGGGACAGAGAGTGAGATCACGGGGAGGTGAAAGGGACAGTGAATGAGATCACAGGGAGGTTAAATGGACAGAAAGTGAGATCACGGGCAGGTTAAATGGACAGAGATTGAGATCACGGGAAGATTAAATGGACAGAGTGACACAACTGGGACGTTAAAGGGACAGAGATTGAGATCACGGGGATGTTAAAGGGACAGAGAGTTAGATGACGGTGAGGTTAAGTGGACATAGAGTGAGATCACGGGGATGTTAAAGGGACAGAGATTGAGATCACGGGGAGGATAAAGGGACAGAGAGTGAGATCTGGGGATGTTAATGGGACAGAGAGTGAAATCACGGGGAGGTTAAAGACACAGAGAGTGATATCACGGGGAGGTTTAAGGTATAGAGACTGAGATCACGGGGAGGTAAAAGGGACAGTGTGTGAGATTACAGGGAGGATAAAGGGACAGAGAGAGTTTACGAGGAGGTTTAAGCGACAGAGTGAGATCACGGGGAGGTTAAAGGGGCAGAGAATGAGATCACGGGCAGATTAAAGGGACAGAGATTGAGATCATGTGGAGTTTAAAGGGACAGAGAGTAGGAATACGGGTAGGTTAATGGGAAAGAGATTGAGATCACGGGGAGGTTAAAGGGACAGAGAGTGAGATCACGGAGAGGTTAAAGGGACAGAAAGTGAGATCACGGGGAGGTTATAGGGACAGAGAGTGATATCACGGTGAGATTAAAGGGACTGAGAGTGAGATCACGGGGAGTTTAAAGGGACAGACAGTGAGATCACGGGGAGTTAATTGGGACAGACAGCTAGATCAGGGAGGTTATAGGGACAGTGAATGAGATCACCGGGAGGTTAAAGGGACAGAGACTGAGATCACGGGGAGTTTAAAGGGACAGAGTGCTAAATCAGGGAGATTAAATGGACAGAGAGTGAGATCACGGGGAAGTTAAATGAACAGAGAGTGAGATCATGGGGAGGTTAAATGGACAGAGATTGAGATCACGGGAAGATTAAATGGCAGAGTGACATAACTGGGATGTTAAAGGGACAGAGATTGAGATCACGGGGAGGTTAAAGGGACAGAGTGAGATCACTGGTGCGTTAAAGGGACAGAGATTGAGATCACGGGGAGGTTAAAGGGACAGAGAGTTAGATGACGGTGAGGTTAAATGGACATAGAGTGAGATCACGGGGAGGTTAAAGGGACAGAGATTGAGATCACGGGGAGGTTAAAGGGACAGAGAGTGAGATCATGGGGAGGTTAAAGGGACAGAGAGTGATATCACGGGGTGGTTTAAGCTATAGAGACTGAGATCACGGGGAGGTTAAATGGAAAGGGTGTGAGATTACGGAGAGGATAAAGGGATAGAGAGAGTTAACGGGGAGGTTAAAGCGACAGAGTTAGTTCACGGAGAGGTTAAAGGGACAGAGAATGAGATCACGGGCAGATTAAAGGGACAGAGATGAAGGTCATGCGGAGTTTAAAGGGACAGAGTGTGATCATGGGGAGGTTAAAGGGACAGAGAGTGATATCACGGGAAGGTTAAAGGGACAGAGTGTTAGATCACGGGGAGGTTAAAGGGACAGAGAGTGATATCACGGGAAGGTTAAAGGGACAGAGTGTTAGATCACGGGGAGGTTAAAGGGACAGTGAGTAGGATCACGGGGAGGTTATAGGGACAGAGAATGAGATCACCGGGAGGTTAAAGGGACAGAGACTGAGATCACGGGGAGGTTAAAGGGACAGAGTGCTAAATCTGGGAGATTAAAGGGACAGAGAGGGAGATCACGGGGAAGTTAAATGGACAGAGAGTGAGATCATGGGGAGGTTAACGGGACAGAGAGTGAGATCACGGGGAGGTGAAATGGACAGAGATTGAGATCATGGGAAGATTAAGTGGACAGAGTGACATAACTGGGACGTTAAAGGGACAGAGATTGAGATCACGGAGAGATTAAAGGGACAGAGTGAGATCACTAGTACGTTAAAGGGACAGAGATTGAGATCACGGAGAGGTTAAAGGGATAGAGAGTAAGATGACGGTGAGGTTAAATGCACATAGAGTGAGATAACGGGGAGGTTAAAGGGACAGAGATTGAGATCACGGGGAAATTAAAGAGACAGAGAGTGAAATTACGGGGAGGATAAAGGGACAGAGAGAGTTAACGGTGAGGTTAAAGCGACAGAGTGAGATCACGGGGAGATTAAAGGGGCAGAGAATGAGATCACGGGCAGATTAAAGGGACAGAGATTGAGATCATGCGGAGTTTAAAGGGAAAGGGAGTCAGAATACGGGTAGGTTAAAGGGAAAGAGATTGAGATCACGGGGAGGTTAATGAGACTGAGAGTGAGATCACGGGTAGGTTAATGGGACAAAGAGTGTGATCACGAGGAGGTTAAAGTGACAGAGATTGAGATCACGGGGAGGTTATAGGGACAGAGAGTGAGATCACGGGGAGGTTGAAGGGACAGTGAGTGAGATCTGGGGAGGTTAATGGGACAGAGAGTGAGATCATGGGGATGTTAAAGGGACAGAGAGTGAGATCACAAGCAGGTTAAAGAGACAGAGAGTGATATCATGGGGAGGTTTAAGACATAGAGACTGAGATCATGGGGAGGTTAAAGGGACAGGGAGTGAGATTACGGGGAGGTTAAAGGGACAGAGAGAGTTAACAGGGAGGTTAAAGCGACCGATTGAGATCACGGGGAGATTAAAGGGACAGAGAATGAGATCACGGGCAGATTAAAGGAACAGAGATTGAGATCATGCGGAGTTTAAAGGGACGGAGAGTGAGATCATGGGGAGGTTAAAGGGAAAGAGAATGAGATCACGGCGAGGTTAAAGGGACAGAGAGAGAGATGACGGGGAGGTAAAAAGGACAGAGAGTGAGATGACGGGGAGGTTAAAGGGACAGAGACTGAGATCACGGGGAGGTTAAAGGGACTGAGAGTGAGATCACGGGTAGCTTAATGGGACAAAGAGTGTGATCATGGGGAGGTTAAAGGGACAGAGAGTGAGATCACGGGGAGGTTAAAGGGACAGAGACTGAGATCACGGGGAGGTTAAAGGGACTGAGAGTGAGATCACGGGTAGGTTAATGGGACAAAGAGTGTGATCACAGGGAGGTTAAAGGGACAGAGAGTGAGATCACGGAGAGGTTAAAGTGACAGAGACTGAGACCACGGGGAGGTTAAAGCGACAGTGTGCTAAATCAGGGAGATTAAAGGGACAGAGAGTGAAATCACGGGAAAATTAAATGGACAGAGAGTGAGATCATGGGGAGGTTATAGGGACAGAGAGTGAGATCACGCTGAGGTTAATGGGACAGAGAGTGAGACCACAGAGAGGTGAAAGAGACAGTGATTGAGATCACAGGGAGGTTAAATGGACAGAAAGTGAGATCACGGGCAGGTTAAATGGACAGAGATTGAGATCACGGGAAGATTCAATGGCAGAGTGACATAACTGGGACGTTAAAGGGACAGAGATTGAGATCACGGGGAGGTTAAAGGGACAGAGTGAGATCACTGGTACGTTAAAGGGACAGAGATTGAGATCACGGGGAGGTTATTGGGACAGAGAGTTAGATGACGGTGAGGTTAAATGGACATAGAGTAATATCACGTGGAGGTTAAAGGGACAGAGATTGAGATCACGGGGAGATTAAAGGGACAGAGAGTGCGATCACGAGGAGGTTAAAGGGACAGAGATTGATATCTGGGGAGGTTAATGGGACAGAGAGTGAGATCATGGGGAGGTTAAAGGGACAGACAGTGAGATCACAGGGAAGTTAAAGAGACAGAGAGTGATATCACGGGGAGGTTTAAGCTATGAGACTGAGATCACGGTGAGTTTAAATGGAAAGGGTGTGTTATTATGGGGAGGATAAAGGGACAGAGAGAGATAACGGGGAGGTTAAAGCGACAGAGTGAGATCACGGGGAGGTTAAAGGGATAGAGAATGAGATCATGCGGCGTTTAAAGGGACAGAGAGTGAGAATACGGGGAGATTAAAGGGACAGAGAGTGTGATCACGGGGAGGTTAAAGGGGCAGAGAGTGATATCACGGGAAGGTTAAAGGGACAGAGTGTTAGAGCACGGGGAGGTTAAAGGAACAGAGAGTAGGATCACGGGGAGGTTAAAGGGACTGAGAGTGAGATCACGGGGAGTTTAAAGGGACAGAGAGTGAGATCACGGGGAGTTAAATGGGACAGAGATCTAGATCAGGGAGGTTATAGGGACAGAGAATGAGATCACCGGGAGGTTAAAGGGACATAGACTGAGATCACGATGAGGTTAAAGGGACAGAGTGCTAAATCAAGGAGATTAAAGGGACAGAGAGGGATATCACGGGAAAGTTAAATGGACAGAGAGTGAGATCATGGGGAGGTTAAAGGGACAGAGAGTGAGATCACGCTGAGGTTAAAGGGACTGAGAGTGAGATCACGGCGAGTTTAAAGGGACAGAGAGTGAGATCACGGGGAGTTAAATGGGACAGAGATCTAGATCAGGGAGGTTATAGGGACAGAGAGTGAGATCACGGGGAGGTTAAAGGGACAAAGAGTGAGATCACGGGGAGGTTGAAGGGACAGAGAGTGAGATCTGGGGAGGTTAATGGGACAGGGAGTGAGATCATGGGGATGTTAAATGGACAGAGAGTGAGATCACGGGGAGGTTAAAGAGACAGTGAGTGATATCACGGGGAAGTTTAAGGTATAGAGACTGAGAACACGGGGAGGTTAAAGGGACAGGGAGTGAGATTACGGGGAGGTTAAAGGCACAGAGACAGTTAAAGGGGAGGATAAAGCGACAGAGAATGAGAACACGGGCAGATTAAAGGGACACAGATTGAGATAATGCGGAGTTTAAAGGGACAGAGTGTTAGATCACGGGGAGGTTAAAGGGACAGAGAGTGATATCACGGGAAGGTTAAAGGGACAGAGTGTTAGATCACGGGGAGGTTAAAGGGACAGTGAGTAGGATCACGGGGAGGTTATAGGGACAGAAAATGAGATCACCGGGAGGTTAAAGGGACAGAGACTGAGATCACGGGGAGGTTAAAGGGACAGAGTGCTAAATCTGGGAGATTAAAGGGACAGAGAGGGAGATCACGGGGAAGTTAAATGGACAGAGAGTGAGATCATGGGGAGGTTAACGGGACAGAGAGTGAGATCACGGGGAGGTGAAAGGGACAGAGATTGAGATCACGGGAAGATTAAGTGGACAGAGTGACATAACTGGGACGTTAAAGGGACAGAGATTGAGATCAAGGAGAGATTAAAGGGACAGAGTGAGATCACTGGTACGTTAAAGGGACAGAGATTGAGATCACGGGGAGGTTAAAGGGATAGGGAGTAAGATGACGGTGAGGTTAAATGCACATAGAGTGAGATAACGGGGAGGTTAAAGGGACAGAGATTGAGATCACGGGGAAATTAAAGGGACAGAGAGTGAGATCACGGGGAGGTTAAAGAGACAGAGAGTGAGATTACGGGGAGGATAAAGGGACAGAGAGAGTTAACGGTGAGGTTAAAGCGACAGAGTGAGATCACGGGGAGATTAAAGGGGCAGAGAATGAGATCACGGGCAGATTAAAGGGACAGAGATTGAGATCATGCGGAGTTTAAAGGGAAAGGGAGTCAGAATACGGGTAGGTTAAAGGGAAAGAGATTGAGATCACGGGGAGGTTAATGAGACTGAGAGTGAGATCACGGGTAGGTTAATGGGACAAAGAGTGTGATCACGAGGAGGTTAAAGTGACAGAGATTGAGATCACGGGGAGGTTGAAGGGACAGTGAGTGAGATCTGGGGAGGTTAATGGGACAGAGAGTGAGATCATGGGGATGTTAAAGGGACAGAGAGTGAGATCACAAGCAGGTTAAAGAGACAGAGAGTGATATCATGGGGAGGTTTAAGACATAGAGACTGAGATCATGGGGAGGTTAAAGGGACAGGGAGTGAGATTACGGGGAGGTTAAAGGGACAGAGAGAGTTAACAGGGAGGTTAAAGCGACCGATTGAGATCACGGGGAGATTAAAGGGACAGAGAATGAGATCACGGGCAGATTAAAGGAACAGAGATTGAGATCATGCGGAGTTTAAAGGGACAGAGAGTGAGATCATGGGGAGGTTAAAGGGAAAGAGAATGAGATCACGGCGAGGTTAAAGGGACAGAGAGAGAGATGACGGGGAGGTAAAAAGGACAGAGAGTGAGATGACGGGGAGGTTAAAGGGACAGAGACTGAGATCACGGGGAGGATAAAGGGACTGAGAGTGAGATCACGGGTAGCTTAATGGGACAAAGAGTGTGATCATGGGGAGGTTAAAGGGAAAGAGAGTGAGATCACGGGGAGGTTAAAGGGACAGAGACTGAGATCACGGGGAGGTTAAAGGGACTGAGAGTGAGATCACGGGTAGGTTAATGGGACAAAGAGTGTGATCACGGGGAGGTTAAAGGGACAGAGAGTGAGATCACGGAGAGGTTAAAGTGACAGAGACAGACCACGGGGAGGTTAAAGCGACAGTGTGCTAAATCAGGGAGATTAAAGGGACAGAGAGTGAAATCACGGGGAAATTAAATGGACAGAGAGTGAGATCATGGGGAGGTTATAGGGACAGAGAGTGAGATCACGCTGAGGTTAATGGGACAGAGAGTGAGACCACAGAGAGGTGAAAGGGACAGTGATTCAGATCACAGGGAGGTTAAATGGACAGAAAGTGAGATCACGGGCAGGTTAAATGGACAGAGATTGAGATCACGGGAAGATTAAATGGCAGAGTGACATAACTGGGACGTTAAAGGGACAGAGATTGAGATCACGGGGAGGTTAAAGGGACAGAGTGAGATCACTGGTACGTTAAAGGGACAGAGATTGAGATCACGGGGAGGTTATTGGGACAGAGAGTTAGATGACGGTGAGGTTAAATGGACATAGAGTAATATCACGTGGAGGTTAAAGGGACAGAGATTGAGATCACGGGGAGATTAAAGGGACAGAGAGTGCGATCACGGGGAGGTTAAAGGGACAGAGATTGATATCTGGGGAGGTTAATGGGACAGAGAGTGAGATCATGGGGAGGTTAAAGGGACAGACAGTGAGATCACAGGGAAGTTAAAGAGACAGAGAGTGATATCACGGGGAGGTTTAAGCTATGAGACTGAGATCACGGTGAGTTTAAATGGAAAGGGTGTGTTATTATGGGGAGGATAAAGGGACAGAGAGAGATAACGGGGAGGTTAAAGCGACAGAGTGAGATCACGGGGAGGTTAAAGGGACAGAGAATGAGATCATGCGGCGTTTAAAGGGACAGAGATTGAGAATACGGGGAGATTAAAGGGACATAGAGTATGATCACGGGGAGGTTAAAGGGGCAGAGAGTGATATCACGGGAAGGTTAAAGGGACAGAGTGTTAGATCACGGGGAGGTTAAAGGAACAGAGAGTAGGATCACGGGGAGGTTAAAGGGACTGAGAGTGAGATCACGGGGAGTTTAAAGGGACAGTGAGTGAGATCACGGGGAGTTAAATGGGACAGAGATCTAGATCAGGGAGGTTATAGGGACAGAGAATGAGATCACCGGGAGGTTAAAGGGACATAGACTGAGATCACGATGAGGTTAAAGGGACAGAGTGCTAAATCAGGGAGATTAAAGGGACAGAGAGGGATATCACGGGAAAGTTAAATGGACAGAGAGTGAGATCATGGGGAGGTTAAAGGGACAGAGAGTGAGATCACGCTGAGGTTAATGGGACAGAGAGTGAGATCACGGGGAGGTGAAAGGGACAGTGAATGAAATCACAGGGAGGTTAAATGGACAGAAAGTGAGATCACGGGCAGGTTAAATGGACAGAGATTGAGATCACGGGAAGATTAAATGGACAGAGTGAAATAACTGGGACGTTAAAGGGACAGAGATTGAGATCACGTGGAGGTTAAAGGGACAGAGTGAGATCACTGGTACGTTAAAGGGAGAGAGATTGAGATCACGGGGAAATTAAAGGGACAGAGAGTGAGATCACGATGAGGTTAAAGGGACAGAGAGTGAGATCTGGGGAGGTTAATGGGACAGAGAGTGAGATCATGGGGAGGTTAAAGGGACAGAGAGTGAGATCACGGGGAGGTTAAAGAGACAGAGAGTGATATCACGGGGAGGTTTAAGGTATAGAGACTTAGATCACGGGGAGGTAAAAGGGACAGGGTGTTAGATTACGGGGAGGATAAAGGGACAGAGAGAGTTAACGGGGAGGTTAAAGCGACAGAGAATGAGATCACGGGCAGATTAAAGGGACAGAGATTGAGATCATGCGGAGTTTAAAGGGACAGAGAGTCAGAATACGGGTAGGTTAAAGGGAAAGAGATTGAGATCACGGGGAGGTTAATGGGACAGAGAGTGAGATGACGGGGAGGTAAAATGGACAGAGAGTGAGATCACGGAGAGATTAAAGGGACTGAGAGTGAAATCACGGGTAGGTTAATGGGAAAAAGAGTGTGATCACGGGGAATATAAAGGGACAGAGATTGAGATCATGCGGAGTTTAAAGGGACAGAGAGTGAGAATACGGGTAGGTTAAAGGGAAAGAGATTGAGATCACGGGGAGGTTAAAGGGACAGAGTGTGAGATTCACGGGGAGGTTATAGGGACAGAGAGTGACAACACGGTGAGTTTAAAGGGAAAGACAGAGATCACGGGGAGGTTAAAGGGACAGAGAGTGAGATCACGGGGTTGTTAAAGGGACAGAGAGAGTTTACTGGGAGTTTAAAGCGACAGAGTGAGATCACAGGGAGGTTAAAGGGACAGATAGTGAGATCACTATGAGTTTAAAGGGACGGAGAGTGAGATCACGGGGAGGTTAAAGGGACAGAGAGTGAGATGACGGGGAGGATAAAGGTATAGAGATTGTGATCACGGGGAGGTTAAAAGGACAGAGGGTGAGATCATGGGAATGTTAAAGGGACAGACTGTGAGATCACGGGAAGGTTAAAGGGACAGAGGGTGAGATCACGGGAATGTTAATGGGACAGAGATTGAGATCAGGGACAGTTATAGGGACAGAGAGTCAGATCAGGGACAGTTAAATGGACTGAGAGGGAGATGAGGGGGACAGTTAAAGGGACAAAGTGTGATATCAGGGACAGCTAAAGGGACAGAGTGAGATCAGGGATATTAACGGGACAGAGAGTGGGATCAGGGGACAGTTAAAGGGACAGAGAGTGAGATCAGGGAAGGTAAAAGGGACAGAGTGAGATCATGGGTAGGTTAAAGGGAAAGAGAGTGAGATCACGGGGAGGTTAAAGGGACAGAGAGTGAGATCACAGGGAGGTTAAAGGGAGAGAGAGTGAGATCACGGGGAGGTTAAATGGACAGAGAATGAGTTCACGGGGAGCTTAAAGCGACAGAGAATGAGAGCACGGGGAAGTTAAAGGGGCAGAGAGTGTGATTACGGGATGGTTAAAGTGACAGTGAGAGAGATCACTGGGAGGTTAAAGGGACAGAGAGTGAGATCAGGGGGAGGTTAATGGGATAGAGAGCTAGATCAGGGAGGTTAAAGGGACAGAGAATGAGATCACGGGGAGGTTAAAGGGACAGAGACTGAGATCACGGGGAGGTTAAAGGGACTGAGAGTGAGATCACGGGGAGTTTAAAGGGACAGAGAGTGAGATCACGGGGAGGTTAATGGGACAGAGAGTGAGATCACGGGGAGGTTAAAGGGACAGAGTGCTAAATCAGGGAGATTAAAGGGACAGAGAGTGAGATCACAGGGAAGTTGTGGACAGAGTGTGAGATCACGGGGAGGTTAAAGGGACAGAGAGTGAGATCACGGTGAGGTTAATGGGACAAAGAGTGAGATCACGGGGAGGTGAAAGGGACAGTGAATGAGATAACAGGGAGGTTAAATGGACAGAAAGTGAGATCACGGGCAGATTAAATGGACAGAGAATGAGATCACGGGAAGATTAAATGGACTGAGTGAGATAACTGGGACGTTAAAGGGACAGAGATTGAGATCACGGGGAGGTTAAAGGGACAGAGTGAGATCACTGGTAAGTTAAAGGGACAGAGATTGAGTACACGGGGAATTTAAAGCGTCAGAGAGTGAGATCACGGGGAGGTAAAAGGGACAGAGAGTTAGATGACGGTGAGGTTAACTGGACATAGAATGAGATCACGGGGAGGTTAAAGGGACAGAGATTGAGATCACGGGGAGATTAAAGGGACAGAGAGTGAGATCACGGGGAGGTTAAAGGGACTGAGAGTGAGATCACGGGGAGGTTAATGGGACAGAGAGTGATATCACGGGGAGGTTTAAGGGATAGAGAGTGAGAGTACGGGAATGTTAATGGGACAGAGATTGAAATCAGGGACAGTTATAGGGACAGAGAGTCAGATCAGGGACAGTTAAAGGGACTGAGAGGGAGATCAGGGGTGAGTTAAAGGGACATAGTGTGATATCAGGGACAGCTAAAGGGACAGAGATTGAGATCACGGGGAGGTTAAAGGGACAGAGAGTGAGATCACTGGTAAGTTAAAGGGACAGAGATTGAGATCACGGGGAGTTTAAAGGGTCAGAGAGTGAGATCACGGGGAGGTAAAAGGGACAGAGAGTTAGATGACGGTGAGGTTAACTGGACATAGAGTGAGATCACGGGGAGGTTAAAGGGACAGAGTGTGAGGTCAAGGGAAGGTTAAAGGGACAGAGAGTTAAATCACAGGGAGGGTAAAGGGACAGAGAGTGAGATCACGAGGAGGTTAAAGGGACAGAGACTGAGATCACAGGGAGGTTAAAGGGACAGAGTGCTAAATCAGGGAGGTTAAAGGACAGAGAGTGTGATCACTGGGAAGTTAAAGGGACAGAGATTTTGATCACGGAGAGGTTAACGCGACAGAGAGAGATTACGGGGAGGTTAAAGCGACAGAGAGTGATATCACGGGGTGGTTAAAGAGACAGAGAGTAAGATCAGGGGAAGATTAAAGCGACAGAGAGTGAGATCACGGGAAGGTTAACGGGACGGAGAGTGAGATAACGGGGAGGTTAAATGGTCAGAGAGTGTCATCACGGGGAGGTTAATAGGAATGAGAGTGAGGTCACGGGGAGGTTAAAGGGACAGAGAATGAGTTCACGAGCAGGTTCAAAGGACAGAGATTGAGATCACAGGAAGATTAAAGGGACAGAGTGAGATCACGGGGATCTTAATTGGACAGAGAGTGAGATCACGGGGAGGTTAAAGGGACATTGAGTGCGATCACGGGGAGGTTAAAGGTACAGAGAGTGAGAGCATGGGAAAGTTAAAGGAACAGAGAGTGAGATCACGGGGAGTTTAATGGGACAGAGAGTGTGATCACGGGGAGGTTAAAGGGACAGAGAGTGTGATCACGGGAAGGTAAAAGGGACAGAGAGTGATATCACGGGGTGGTTAAAGGGACATAGTTAGATGACGGGGAGGATAAATGGACAGAGAGTGAGATCACGGGGAGGATAATGGGACAGAGAATGAGATCACGGGGAGGTTAAAGGGACAGAGAGTGTGATCACGGGAAGTTTAATGGGACAGAGAGTGATATCACAGGGAGGTTAAAGGGACAGAGAGCTAAATCAGGGAGGTTAAAGTGGCAGAGAGTGAGGTCAGGGAGGTTAAAGGGACTAGAGAGAAATCACGGGAAGGTTAAAGGAACATAGGGAGATTACGGGGAGGTTAAAGTGACAGAGAGAGATCACGGGGCGGTTAAAGGGAGACAGAGAATGAGATCATGGGCAGGTTATAGGGACAGAGATTGAGATCACGGGAAGATTAAAGGGAAAGAGTGAGATCACTAGGACGTTAAAGGGACAGAGAGAGAGATCACGGGGAGGTTAAAGACACAGAGACTGAGATCACGGGGAGGTTAAAGGGACAGAGAGTGAGATCACGGGGAGGTTAAAGGTACAGAGATTGAGATCACGGGGAGGTTAAAGGGACAGAGAGTGATTTCACGGGGAGGTTAAAGGGACAGTGAGTGAGATCAAGCGGAGGTTAAAGGGATAGAGAGTGAGATCAGGGGGAGGTTGATAGGACAGAGAGTGAGAATACAGGAAGGTTAAAGGGACAGAGAGTGAGATCACGGGGAGGTTAAAACGACAGAGAATGAGATCACGGGCAGATTAATGGGACAGAGATTGAGATCATGGGGAGTTTAAAGGGACAGAGAGTGAGAATACGGGGAGGTTAAAGGGACAGTGAGTGAGATCACAGGGAGGTTATAGGGACGGAGAGTGAGATCATGGGGAGGTTAAAGGGACAGAGAGTGAGATCACGGGGAGGTTAAAGAGACAGAGAGTGATATCACGGGGAGGTTTAAGGTATAGAGACTTAGATCACGGGGAGGTAAAAGGGACAGGGTGTTAGATTACGGGGAGGATAAAGGGACAGAGAGAGTTAACGGGGAGGTTAAAGCGACAGAGTGAGATCACGGGGAGGTTAAAGGGGCAGAGAATGAGATCACGGGCAGATTAAAGGGACAGAGATTGAGATCATGCGGAGTTTAAAGGGACAGAGAGTCAGAATACGGGTAGGTTAAAGGGAAAGAGATTGAGATCACGGGGAGGTTAATGGGACAGAGAGTGAGATGACGGGGAGGTAAAATGGACAGAGAGTGAGATCACGGAGAGATTAAAGGGACTGAGAGTGAAATCACGGGTAGGTTAATGGGAAAAAGAGTGTGATCACGGGGAGCATAAAGGGACAGAGATTGAGATCAAGGGGAGGTTATAGGGACAGAGGGTGAGATCACGGGAGGTTAAAGGGACAAAGAGTGAGATCACGGGGAGGTTGAAGGGACAGAGAGTGAGATCTGGGGAGGTTAATGGGACAGAGAGTGAGATCATGGGGATGTTAAATGGACAGAGAGTGAGATCACGGGGAGGTTAAAGAGACAGTGAGTGATATCACGGTGAAGTTTAAGGTATAGAGACTGAGAACACGGGGAGGTTAAAGGGACAGGGAGTGAGATTACGGGGAGGTTAAAGGCACAGAGACAGTTAAAGGGGAGGATAAAGCGACAGAGAATGAGAACACGGGCAGATTAAAGGGACACAGATTGAGATAATGCGGAGTTTAAAGGGACAGAGAGTGAGATCACGGGGAGCTAAAAGGGAAAGAGATTGAGATCACGGGGAGGTTAAAGGGACAGAAAGTGAGATCACGGAGAGGTTAAAGGGACTGCGAGTGTGATCACGGGTAGATTAATGGGACAAAGAGTGAGATCACGGGGAGGTTAAAGGGACAGAGAGTGAGATCACGGGGAGGTAATAGGGACAGAGAGTGAAATCACGGTGAGGTTAAAGGGACTGAGAGTGAGATCACGGGGAGTTTAAAGGGACAGAGAGTGAGATCACGAGGAGTTAATTGGGACAGAGAGCTAGATCAGGGAGGTTATAGGGACAGAGAATGAGATCACCGGGAGGTTAAAGGGACAGAGACTGAGATCACGGGGAGGTTAAAGGGAAAGAGTGCTAAATCAGGGAGATTAATGGGACTGAGAGTGAGATCACGGGGAAGTTAAATGGACAGAGAGTGAGATCATGGGGAGGTTATAGGGACAGAGAATGAGATCACGCTGAGGTTAATGGGACAGAGAGTGAGATCACGGGGAGGTGAAAGGGACAGTAAATGAGATCACAGGGAGGTTAAATGGACAGAAAGTGAGATCACGGGCAGGTTAAATGGACATAGATTGAGATCACGGGAAGATTAAATGGACAGAGTGACATAACTGTGACGTTAAAGGGACAGAGATTGAGATCACGGGGAGGTTAAAGGGACAGAGTGAGATCACTGGTACGTTAAAGGGACAGAGATTGAGATCACGGGGAGGTTAAAGGGACAGAGAGTTTGATGACGGTGAGGTTAAATGGACATAGAGTGAGATCACAGGGAGGTTAAAGGGACAGAGATTGTGATCACGGGGAAATTAAAGGGACAGAAAGTGAGATCACGTTGAGGTTAAAGGGACAGAGAGTGAGATCTGGGGAGGTTAATGGGACAGAGAGTGAGATCAAGGGGAGGTAAAAGGTACAGAGAGTGAGATCACGGGGAGGTTAAACAGACAGTGACTGATATCACGGGGAGGTTTAAGGTATAGAGAATTAGATCACGGGGAGGTAAAAAGGACAGGGTGTGAGATTACAGGGAGGATAAAGGGACAGAGAGAGTTAACGGGGAGGTTAAAGCGACAGAGTGAGATCACGGGGAAGTTAAAGGGACAGAGAATGAGATCACGGGCAGATTAAAGGGACAGAGATTGAGATCATGCGGAGTTTAAAGGGACAGAGAGTGAGAATACGGGGAGATTAAAGGGACAGAGAGTGTTATCACGGGGAGGTTAAAGGGACTGAGAGTGAGATCATGCGGAGTTTAAAGGGAAAGAGATTGAGATCACGGGGAGGTTAAAGGGACAGAGAGTGAGATGACGGGGAGGTAAAAGGGATAGAGAGTGAGATCACGGGGAGGTTAAAGGGACAGAGAGTGACATCACGGAGAGGTTAAAGGGACTGAGAGTGAGATCACGAGTAGATTAATGGGACAAAGAATGTGATCACGGGGAGGTTAAAGGGACAGAGAGTGATATCACGTGGAGGTTAAAGGGACTGAGAGTGAGATCACGGGGAGGTTTAAGGGACAGAGATTGAGATCACGGGGAAATTAAAGGGACAGAGAGTGAGATCACGATGAGGTTATAGGGACAAAGAGTGAGATCTGGGGAGGTTAATGGGACAGAGAGTGAGATCATGGGGAGATTAAAGGGACAGAGAGTGAGATCACGGGGAGGTTAAAGAGACAGAGAGTGATATCACGGGGAGGTTTAAGGTATAGAGACTCAGGTCACGGGGAGGTAAAAGGGACAGGGTGTTAGATTACGGGGAGGATAAAGGGACAGAGAGAGTTAACGGGGAGGTTAAAGCGACAGAGTGAGATCACGGGGAGGTTAAAGGGATAGAGAATGAGATCACGGGCAGATTAAAGGGACAGAGAGTGATATCACGGGGAGGTTTAAGGTATAGAGACTCAGATCACGGGGAGGTAAAAGGGACAGGGTGTTAGATTACGGGGAGGATAAAGGGACAGAGAGAGTTAACGGGGAGGTTAAAGCGACAGAGTGAGATCACGGGGAGGTTAAAGGGATAGAGAATGAGATCACGGGCAGATTAAAGGGACAGAGGGTGAGATCACGGGGAGGTTAAAGGGACGGAGAGTGAGATCACGGGGATGTTAAAGGGACAGAGAGTGAGATGACGGGGAGGATAAATGTACAGAGAGTGAGATCACGGGGAGGTTAAAGGGACAGAGAGTGAGATCACTGGAAGGTTAAAGGGACAGAGGGTGAGATCACGGGAATGTTAATGGGACAGAGATTGAGATCAGGGACAGTTATAGGGACAGTGAGTCAGATCAGGGACAGTTAAAGGGACTGAGAGGTAGATCAGGGGGACAGTTAAAGGGACAAAGTGTGATATCAGGGAAGTTAAAGGGACAGAGTGAGATCAGGGATATTAACGTGACAGAGAGTGGGATCGGGGGACAGTTAAAGGGACAGAGAGTGAGATCAGGGAAGGTTAAAGGGACAGAGTGAGATCACGGGAAGGTTAAAGGGAAAGAGAGTGTGATCAAGGGGAGGTTAAAGGTACAGAGAGTGAGATCAAGGGGAGGTTAAAAGGTCAGAGAGTGAGATCACGGGGTGGTTAAAGGGACAAAGAGTGAGATAACATGGAGGTTAAAGGGAGAGAGAGTGAGATCACGGTGAGTTTAAAGGGACAGAGAGTGAGATCACGGGGAGGTTAAAGGGACAGAGAGTGAGATCACAGGAAGGTTAACGGGACAGAGAGTGAGATCACCGGGAGGTTAATGGGACAGAGAGTGAGATCGCGGGGAGGTTAAAGGGACAGAGAATGAGATCACGGGGTGGTTTAAGGGACAGAGTGAGATCACGGGGATTTTCAAGGGACAGAGAGTGAGATCACGGGAAGGATAAAGATACAGAGAGTGAGATCGCGGGGAGGTTAAAGGGACAGAGAATGAGATCACGGGGTGGTTTAAGGGACAGAGTGAGATCACGGGGAGTTTCAAGGGACAGAGAGTGAGATCACGGGAAGGATAAAGATACAGAGAGTAAGATCACGGGGAGGTTAAAGGGACTGAGAGTGAGATCACGGGGAGTTTAAAGGGACAGAGAGTGATATCACGGGGAGGTTAATTGGACAGAGAGTGAGATCATGGACAGTTATAGGGACAGAGAGTCAGATCAGGGACAGTTAAAGGGACTGAGAGGGAGATCAGTGGGACAGTTAAAGGGACGAAGTGTGAAATCAGGGACAGCTAAAGGGACAGAGTGAGATCAGGGATATTAACGGGACAGAGAGTGGGATCTGGGGACAGTTAAAGGGACAGAGAGTGAGATGACGGGAAGGATAAAGGGAGAGAGAGTGAGATCACGGTGAGTTTAAAGTGACAGAGAGTGAGATCACGGGGAGGTTAAAGGGACAGAGAGTGAGATCACGGGGAGGTTAATTGGACAGAGAGTGTGATCATGGGGTGGTAAAAGGGACAGAGAGTGAAATCACGGGCAGGTTCAAGGGACATGGAGTGCGATCACGGGGAGGTTAAAGGGACAGAGACTGAGATCACGGGAAGGTTAACGGGACAGAGAGTGAGATCACGGGGAGGTTAAAGGGGCAGAGAATGAGATGACTGGGAGGTTTAAGGGACAGAGATTGAGGTCACAGGGAAGTTAAAGGACAGAGAGTGTGATCACGGGGAGGTTAAAGGGACAGAGAGTGAGATCACCGGGAGGTTAATGGGACTGAGAGTGAGATCGTGGGAAGGTTAAAGGGGCAGAGAATGAGATCACGGGGAGGTTTAAGGGACAGAGTGAGATCACGGGGAGGTTCAAGGGACAGAGAGTGAGATCACGGGGAGGTTAAAGGGCCAGAGAGTGAGAACACGGATGGTTAAAGGGACAGAGAGTGATATCACGGGAAGGTTAAAGGGACAGAGAGTAAGATCAGGGAGGTTATAGGGACAGAGAATGAGATCACCGGGAGGTTAAAGGGACAGACACTGAAATCACGGGGAGGTTAAAGGGACAGAGTGCTAAATCAGGGAGATTAAAGGGACAGAGAGTGAGATCACGGGGAAGTTAAATGGACAGAGAGTGAGATCATGGGGAGGTTAAAGGGACAGAGAGTGAGATCACGCTGAGGTTAATGGGACAGAGAGTGAGATCACGGGGAGGTGAAAGGGACAGTGAATGAGATCACAGGAAGGTTAAATTGACAGAGAGTGAGATCACGTGGAGGTTAAAGGGACAGAGATTGAGATCACGGGGAGATTAAAGGGACAGAGAGTGAAATCACGGGGAGGTTAAAGGGACAGAGAGTGAGATCTGGGGAGGTTTATGGGACAGAGAGTGAGATCATGGGGAGGTTTAAGGTATAGAGACTGAGATCATGGGGAGGTTAAAGGGACTGAGAGAGTTAACAGGGAGGTTAAAGTGACAGAGTGAGATCACGGGGAAATTAAGGGACAGAGAATGAGATCACGGGCAGATTAAAGGCACAGAGATTGACATCATGCGGAGTTTAAAGAGACAGAGAGTGAGAATACGGGTAGGTTAAAGGGAAAGAGATTGAGATCACGGGGAGTTTATAGGGACAGAGAGTGATATCACGGTGAGGTTAACGGGACAGAGAGTGACAACACGGGCAGTTTAAAGGGAAAGACAGAGATCAAGGGGAGGTTAAAGGGACAGAGAGTAAGATCACGGGGTTGTTAAAGGGACAGAGAGAGATTACTGGGAGATTAAAGCGACAGAGTGAGATCACAGGGAGGTTAAAGGGACATATAGTGAGATCACTAGGAGTTTAAAGGGACAGAGTGCGAGATCACATGGAAGTTAAAGGGACAGAGAGTGAGATTACGGGGAGGTTAAAGGGACTGAGAGTGTAATCATGGGGAGGTTAAATGGACAGAGGATGAGATCATGGAATGTTAAAGGGACAGCGGGTGAGATCACGGGAATGTTAATGGGACAGAGATTGTGATCAGGGACAGTTATAGGGACAGAGAGTCAGATCAGGGACAGTTAAAGGGACTGAGAGGGAGATCAGGGGGACAGTTAAATGGACAAAGTGTGATATCAGGGACAGCTAAAGGGACAGAGTGAGATCAGGGATATTAATGGGACAGAGAGTGGGATCGGGGTCAGTGAAAGGGACAGAGAGTGAGATCAGGGAAGGTAAAAGGGACAGAGTGAGATCACGGGTAGGTTAAATGGACAGAGAGTGAGATAACGGGGAGGTTAAAGGTACAGAGAATGAGATCACGTTGATTTTAAAGAGACAGAGAGGGAGATCACAGGGAGGTTAAAGGGGCAGAGAGTGAGATCACGGGGAGGTTAAATGGACAGAGAATGAGTTCACGGGGAGCTTAAAGCGACAGAGAATGAGAGCACGGGGAAGTTAAAGGGACAGAGAGTGTGATCACGGTCAGGTTAAAGGGACAGAGAGTGAGATCACGGGAAGGTTAAAGTGACAGTGAGAGAGATCACTGGGACGTTAAAGGGACAGAGAGTGAGATCAGGGGGAGGTTAACAGGACAGAGAGTGAGATCACGGGGTTTTTTAAGGGACAGAGAGTGATATCACGGGGAGGTTAATGGGACAGAGAGCTAGATCAGGGAGGTTAAAAGGACAGAGAATGAGATCACGGGGAGGTTAAAGGGACAGAGACTGAGATCACGGGGAGGTTAACGGGACAGAGAGTGAGATCACGGGGAGTTTAAAGGGACAGAGAGTGAGATCACGGTGAGGTTAATGGGACAGAGAGTGAGATCACGGGGAGGTTAAAGGGACAGAGACTGAGATCACGGGGAGGTTAAAGGGACAGAGAATGAGATCACGGGGAGGTTAATGGGACAAAGAGTGAGATCACGGGGAGGTGAAAGGGACAGTGAATGAGATAAAAGGGAGGTTAAATGGACAGAAAGTGAGATCACAGGCAGGTTAAATGGACAGAGAATGAGATCACGGGAAGATTAAATGGACAGAGTGAGATAACTGGGACGTTAAAGGGACAGAGTGTGAGATCACGGGGAGGTTAAAGGGACAGAGATTGGGATCACGGGGAGATTAAAGGGACAGAGAGTGCGATCTGGGGAGGTTAATGGGACAGAGAGTGAGATCATGGGGAGTTTAAAGGGACAGAGAGTGAGATCACGGGGAGGTTAAAGAGACAGAGAGTGATATCACGGGGAGGTTTAAGGTATAGAGAGTGAGATTACGGGGAGGTTAAAGGGACAGAGAGAGTTAACAGGGTGGTTAAAGCGACAGAGTGAGATCACGGGGAGGTTAATGGGACAGAGAATGAGATCACGGGCAGATTAAAGGGACAGAGATTGAGATCATGCGGAGTTTAAAGGGACAGAGAGTGAGAATACGGGGAGTTTAAAGGGAAAGACAGAGATCACGGGGAGGTTAAAGGGACAGAGAGTGAGATCACGGGGTTGTTAAAGGGACAGAGAGAGATTACTGGGAGTTTAAAGCGACAGAGTGAGATCACAGGGAGGTTAAAGGGACAGATAGTGAGATCACTATGAGTTTAAAGGGACGGAGACAGAGATCACGGGGAGGTTAAAGGGACAGAGAGTGAGATGACGGGGAGGATAAAGGTATAGAGATTGTGATCACGGGGAGGTTAAAAGGACAGAGGGTGAGATCATGGGAATGTTAAAGGGACAGACTGTGAGATCAAGGGAAGGTTAAAGGGACAGAGGGTGAGATCACGGGAATGTTAATGGGACAGAGATTGAGATCAGGGACAGTTATAGGGACAGAGAGTCAGATCAGGGACAGTTAAATGGACTGAGAGGGAGATGAGGGGGACAGTTAAAGGGACAAAGTGTGATATCAGGGACAGCTAAAGGGACAGAGTGAGATCAGGGATATTAACGGGACAGAGAGTGGGATCAGGGGACAGTTAAAGGGACAGAGAGTGAGATCAGGGAAGGTAAAAGGGACAGAGTGAGATCATGGGTAGGTTAAAGGGAAAGAGAGTGAGATCACGGGGAGGTTAAAGGGACAGAGAGTGAGATCACAGGGAGGTTAAAGGGAGAGAGAGTGAGATCACGGGGAGGTTAAATGGACAGAGAATGAGATCACAGGAAGATTAAATGGACTGAGTGAGATAACTGGGACGTTAAAGGGACAGAGATTGAGATCACGGGGAGGTTAAAGGGACAGAGTGAGATCACTGGTAAGTTAAAGGGACAGAGATTGAGTACACGGGGAATTTAAAGCGTCAGAGAGTGAGATCACGGGGAGGTAAAAGGGACAGAGAGTTAGATGACGGTGAGGTTAACTGGACATAGAGTGAGATCACGGGGAGGTTAAAGGGACAGAGATTGAGATCACGGGGAGATTAAAGGGACAGAGAGTGAGATCACGGGGAGGTTAAAGGGACAGAGAGTGAGATCACGGGGAGGTTAATGGGACAGAGAGTGATATCACGGGGAGGTTTAAGGGATAGAGAGTGAGAGTACGGGAATGTTAATGGGACAGAGATTGAAATCAGGGACAGTTATAGGGACAGAGAGTCAGATCAGGGACAGTTAAAGGGACTGAGAGGGAGATCAGGGGTGAGTTAAAGGGACATAGTGTGATATCAGGGACAGCTAAAGGGACAGAGATTGAGATCACGGGGAGGTTAAAGGGACAGAGAGTGAGATCACTGGTAAGTTAAAGGGACAGAGATTGAGATCACGGGGAGTTTAAAGGGTCAGAGAGTGAGATCACGGGGAGGTAAAAGGGACAGAGAGTTAGATGACGGTGAGGTTAACTGGACATAGAGTGAGATCACGGGGAGGTTAAAGGGACAGAGTGTGAGGTCAAGGGAAGGTTAAAGGGACAGAGAGTTAAATCACAGGGAGGGTAAAGGGACAGAGAGTGAGATCACGAGGAGGTTAAAGGGACAGAGACTGAGATCACAGGGAGGTTAAAGGGACAGAGTGCTAAATCAGGGAGGTTAAAGGACAGAGAGTGTGATCACTGGGAAGTTAAAGGGACAGAGATTTTGATCACGGAGAGGTTAACGCGACAGAGAGAGATTACGGGGAGGTTAAAGCGACAGAGAGTGATATCACGGGGTGGTTAAAGAGACAGAGAGTAAGATCAGGGGAAGATTAAAGCGACAGAGAGTGAGATCACGGGAAGGTTAACGGGACGGAGAGTGAGATAACGGGGAGGTTAAATGGTCAGAGAGTGTCATCACGGGGAGGTTAATAGGAATGAGAGTGAGGTCACGGGGAGGTTAAAGGGACAGAGAATGAGTTCACGAGCAGGTTCAAAGGACAGAGATTGAGATCACAGGAAGATTAAAGGGACAGAGTGAGATCACGGGGATCTTAATTGGACAGAGAGTGAGATCACGGGGAGGTTAAAGGGACATTGAGTGCGATCACGGGGTGGTTAAAGGGACAGAGAGTGTGATCACGGGAAGGTAAAAGGGACAGAGAGTGATATCACGGGGTGGTTAAAGGGACATAGAGTTAGATGACGGGGAGGATAAATGGACAGAGAGTGAGATCACGGGGAGGATAATGGGACAGAGAATGAGATCACGGGGAGGTTAAAGGGACAGAGAGTGAGAGCATGGGGAAGTTAAAGGGACAGAGAGTGAGATCACGGGGAGGTTAAAGGTACAGAGAGTGAGATCACAGAGAGTTTAAAGGGACAGAGTGAGATCACGGGGAGGTTAAAGGGACAGAGAGTGAGATCACTGTGAGGTTAAAGGTACAGAGGGTGAGATCACGGAGAGTTTAAAGGGACAAAGAGAGATTACGGGGAGGTTAAAGCGACATGGAGAGAGATCACGGGGAGGTTAAATGGACTGATAGTGAGATCACAAGGAGGTTAAAGTGACAGAGTGTGAGATCACGTGGATGTTAAAGGGACAGAGAGTGTGATCACGGGAAGATTAAAGGGACAGAGACTGAGATCACGGGGAGGTTAAAGGGACAGAGAGCTAAATCAGGGAGGTTAATGGGACAGAGAATGAGATCAGGGAGGTTAAAGGGACTAGAGAGAGATCACGGGAACGTTAAAGGGACATAGAGAGATTACGGGGAGGTTAAAGTGACAGAGAGAGATCATGGGGAGGTTAAAGGGAGAGAGAGTGAGATCACGGGTCGGTTAATGGGACAGTGAGTGAGATCACGGGTAAGTGAAAGGTACATAGAATGAGATCACGGGCAGGTTAATGGGACAGAGAGAGAGATCACGGGGAGGTTAAAGGCACAGAGACTGAGATCACGGGAAGGTTAAAGGGACAGAGAGTGAGATCACGGGGAGGTTAAAGGGACAGAGAGTGAGATCACGGGGAGATTAAAGAGACAGAGGGTGAGATTACAGCGTGGTTAAAGGGACAGAGAGTTAGATGACGGGGAGGTTAAATGGACAGAGAGTGAGATGACGGGGAGGTTAAAGGGACAGAGATTGAGATCACGGGGAGGTTAAAGGGACAGAGAGTGATTTCACGAGGAGGTTAAAGGGACAGTGAGTGAGATCACGGGGAGCTTAAAGGGACAGAGAGTGTGATCACGGGGAGGTTACACGGACAGAGAGAGATTACGGGGAGGTTAAAGCGACAGAGAGTGAGATCACGGGGTGGTTAAAGGTACAGAGAGTTAGATGACAGGGAGGCTAAATGGACAGAGAGTGAGATCACGGGGAGGATAAAGGGACAGATGATGAGATCACGGGGTGGTGAAAGGGACAGAGAATGAGATCACGGGCAGGTAAAATGGACAGAGATTGAGATCACGGGAAGATTAAATGGACAGAGAGTGAGATCACGGAGAGTTTAATGGGACAGAGAGTGATATCACGGGGAGGTTAAAGGGACAGAGAGCTAAATCAGGGAGGTTAAAGGGGCAGAGAGTGAGGTCAGGGAGGTTAAAGGGACTAGAGAGAGATCACGGGAAGGTTAAAGGGACATAGAGAGATTACGGGGAGGTTAAAGTGACAGAGAGAGATCGTGGGGAGGTTAAAGGGAGAGAGAGTGAGATCACGGGTAGGTTAATGGGACAGTGAATGAGATCACGGGTAAGTGAAAGGTACAGAGAATGAGATCACGGGCAGGTTAATGGGACAGAGATTGAGATCACGGGAAGATTAAAGGGAGAGAGTGAGATCACTGGGACGTTAATGGGACAGAGAGAGAGATCACGGGGAGGTTAAAGGCACAGAGACTGAGATCACGGGGAGGTTAAAGGGACAGAGAGTGACATCACGGGGAGGTTAAAGGGACAGAGAGTGAGATCACGGGGAGATTAAAAAGACAGAGAGTGAGATAACAGGGTGGTTAAAGGGACAGAGAGTTAGATGACGGGGAGGTTAAATGGAAAGAGAGTGAGATGACGGGGAGGTTAAAGGGACAGAGATTGAGATCACGGGGAGGTTAAAGGGACAGAGAATGATTTCACGAGGAGGTTAAAGGGACAGTGAGTGAGATCACGGGGAGCTTAAAGGGACAGAGAGTGTGATCACGGGGAGGTTACACGGACAGAGAGAGATTACGGGGAGGTTAAAGCGACAGAGAGTGAGATCACGGGGTGGTTAAAGGTACAGAGAGTTAGATGACAGGGAGGCTAAATGGACAGAGAGTGAGATCACGGGGAGGATAAAGGGACAGATGATGAGATCACGGGGAGGTAAAATGGACAGAGATTGAGATCCCGGGAAGATTAAATGGACAGAGAGTGAGATCACGGGGAGGTTAAAGGCACAGAGATTGAGATCACGGGGAGGTTACAGGGACAGAGAGTGAGATCACGGGGAGGTTAAAGGGAAAGAGAGTGTGATCACGGGAAGATTAAAGGGACAGAGTGAGATCACTGGGAGGTTAAAGGGACAGAGAGTGAGATCACTGGGAGGTTAAAGGTACAGAGGGTGAGATCACGGAGAGTTTAAAGGGACAAAGAGAGATTACGGGGAGGTTAAAGCGACATGGAGAGAGATCACGGGGAGGTTAAATGGACTGATAATGAGATCACAAGGAGGTTAAAGTGACAGAGTGTGAGATCACGTGGATGTTAAAGGGACAGAGAGTGTGATCACGGGAAGATTAAAGGGACAGAGACTGAGATCACGGGGAGGTTAAAGGGACAGAGAGCTAAATCAGGGAGGTTAATGGGACAGAGAATGAGATCAGGGAGGTTAAAGGAACTAGAGAGAGCTCATGGGAACGTTAAAGGGACATAGAGAGATTACGGGGAGGTTGAAGTGACAGAGAGAGATCATGGGGAGGTTAAAGGGAGAGAGAGTGAGATCACGGGTAGGTTAATGGGACAGTGAGTGAGATCACGGGAAGATAAAAGGGACAGAGACTGAGATCACGGGGAGGTTAAAGGGACAGAGAGCTAAATCAGGGAGGTTAATGGGACAGAGAATGAGATCAGGGAGGTTAAAGGGACTAGAGAGAGCTCACGGGAACGTTGAAGGGACATAGAGAGATTACGGGGAGGTTAAAGTGACAGAGAGAGATCATGGGGAGGTTAAAGGGAGTGAGAGTGAGATCACGGGTAGGTTAATGGGACAGTGAGTGAGATCACGGGTAAGTGAAAGGTACATAGAATGAGCTCACGGGCAGGTTAAAGGGACAGAGATTGAGATCACGGGAAGATTAAAGGGAGAGAGTGAGATCACTGGGACGTTAATGGGACAGAGAGAGAGATCACGGGGAAGTTAAAGGCACAGAGACTGAGATCACGGGGTGGTTAAAGGGACAGAGAGTTAGATGACGGGGAGGTTAAATGGACAGAGAGTGAGATGACAGGGAGGTTAAAGGGACAGAGATTGAGATCACGGGGAGGTTAAAGGGACAGAGAGTGATTTCACGAGGAGGTTAAAGGGACAGAGAGTGATTTCACGAGGAGGTTAAAGGGGCAGAGAGTGTGATCACGGGGAGGTTACACGGACAGAGAGAGATTACAGGGAGGTTAATGCGACAGAGAGTGAGATCACGGGGTAGTTAAAGGTACAGAGAGTTAGATGACAGGGAGGTTAAATGGACAGAGAGTGAGATCACGGGGAGGATAAAGGGACAGATGATGAGATCACGGGTAGGTGAAAGGGACAGAGAATGAGATCACGGGCAGGAAAAATGGACAGAGATTGAGATCACGGGAAGATTAAATGGACAGAGAGTGAGATCACGGGGAGGTTAAAGGCAAAGAGAATGAGATCACGGGGAGGTTACAGGGTCAGAGAGTGAGATCACGGGGAGGTTAAAGGGAAAGAGAGTGAGATCACTGGGAGGTTAACGGTACAGAGAGTGAGATCACGGAGAGTTTAAAGGGACAGAGTGAGATCACGGGGAGGTTAAAGGGACAGAGAGTGAGATCACTGTGAGGTTAAAGGTACAGAGGGTGAGATCACGGAGAGTTTAAAGGGACAAAGAGAGATTACGGGGAGGTTAAAGCGACATGGAGAGAGATCACGGGGAGGTTAAATGGACTGATAGTGAGATCACAAGGAGGTTAAAGTGACAGAGTGTGAGATCACGTGGATGTTAAAGGGACAGAGAGTGTGATCACGGGAAGATTAAAGGGACAGAGACTGAGATCACGGGGAGGTTAAAGGGACAGAGAGCTAAATCAGGGAGGTTAATGGGACAGAGAATGAGATCAGGGAGGTTAAAGGGACTAGAGAGAGATCACGGGAACGTTAAAGGGACATAGAGAGATTATGGGGAGGTTAAAGTGACAGAGAGAGATCATGGGGAGGTTAAAGGGAGAGAGAGTGAGATCACGGGTCGGTTAATGGGACAGTGAGTGAGATCACGGGTAAGTGAAAGGTACATAGAATGAGATCACGGGCAGGTTAATGGGACAGAGAGAGAGATCACGGGGAGGTTAAAGGCACAGAGACTGAGATCACGGGAAGGTTAAAGGGACAGAGAGTGAGATCACGGGGAGGTTAAAGGGACAGAGAGTGAGATCACGGGGAGATTAAAGAGACAGAGGGTGAGATAACAGGGTGGTTAAAGGGACAGAGAGTTAGATGACGGGGAGGTTAAATGGACGGAGAGTGAGATGATGGGGAGGTTAAAGGGACAGAGATTGAGATCACGGGGAGGTTAAAGGGACAGAGAATGATTTCACGAGGAGGTTAAAGGGACAGTGAGTGAGATCACGGGGAGCTTAAAGGGACAGAGAGTGTGAACACGGGGAGGTTACACGGACAGAGAGAGATTACGGGGAGGTTAAAGCGACAGAGAGTGAGATCACGGGGTGGTTAAAGGTACAGAGAGTTAGATGACAGGGAGGCTAAATGGACAGAGAGTGAGATCACGGGGAGGATAAAGGGACAGATGATGAGATCATGGGGTGGTGAAAGGGACAGAGAATGAGATCACGGGCAGGTAAAATGGACAGAGATTGAGATCACGGGAAGATTAAATGGACAGAGAGTGAGATCACGGAGAGTTTAATGGGACAGAGAGTGATATCACGGGGAGGTTAAAGGGACAGAGAGCTAAATCAGGGAGGTTAAAGGGGCAGAGAGTGAGGTCAGGTAGGTTAAAGGGACTAGAGAGAGATCATGGGAAGGTTAAAGGGACA
Organism: Cetorhinus maximus; assembly: GCF_964194155.1. Classification (NCBI taxonomy): domain Eukaryota; kingdom Metazoa; phylum Chordata; class Chondrichthyes; order Lamniformes; family Cetorhinidae; genus Cetorhinus; species Cetorhinus maximus. The sequence goes on from NW_027597315.1 coordinate 58,883, forward strand.
TAGAGAGATTACGGGGAGGTTAAAGTGACAGAGAGAGTTCACGGGGCGGTTAAAGGGACAGAGTGTGAGATGACGGGGAGGTTAAATGGAAACAGAGTGATTTCACGTGGAGGTTATAGGGACAGAGATTGAGATCACTGGAAGATTAAAGGGAGAGAGTGAGATCACTAGGACGTTAAAGGGACAGAGAGAGAGATCACGGGGAGGTTAAAGACACAGAGACTGAGATCACGGGGAGGTTAAAGGGACAGAGAGTGAGATCACGGGGAGGTTAAATGGACAGAGAATGAGTTCACGGGGAGCTTAAAGCGACAGAGAATGAGAGCACGGGGAAGTTAAAGGGACAGAGAGTGTGATCACGGTCAGGTTAAAGGGACAGAGAGTGAGATCACGGGAAGGTTAAAGTGACAGTGAGAGAGATCACTGGGACGTTAAAGGGACAGAGAGTGAGATCAGGGGGAGGTTAACAGGACAGAGAGTGAGATCACGGGGTTTTTTAAGGGACAGAGAGTGATATCACGGGGAGGTTAATGGGACAGAGAGCTAGATCAGGGAGGTTAAAAGGACAGAGAATGAGATCACGGGGAGGTTAAAGGGACAGAGAGTGAGATCATGGTGAGGTTAATGGGACAGAGAGTGAGATCACGGGGAGGTTAAAGGGACAGAGACTGAGATCACGGGGAGGTTAAAGGGACAGAGAATGAGATCACGGGGAGGTTAATGGGACAAAGAGTGAGATCACGGGGAGGTGAAAGGGACAGTGAATGAGATAAAAGGGAGGTTAAATGGACAGAAAGTGAGATCACAGGCAGGTTAAATGGACAGAGAATGAGATCACGGGAAGATTAAATGGACAGAGTGAGATAACGGGACGTTAAAGGGACAGAGTGTGAGATCACGGGGAGGTTAAAGGGACAGAGATTGGGATCACGGGGAGATTAAAGGGACAGAGAGTGCGATCTGGGGAGGTTAATGGGACAGAGAGTGAGATCATGGGGAGTTTAAAGGGACAGAGAGTGAGATCACGGGGAGGTTAAAGAGACAGAGAGTGATATCACGGGGAGGTTTAAGGTATAGAGAGTGAGATTACGGGGAGGTTAAAGGGACAGAGAGAGTTAACAGGGTGGTTAAAGCGACAGAGTGAGATCACGGGGAGGTTAATGGGACAGAGAATGAGATCACGGGCAGATTAAAGGGACAGAGATTGAGATCATGCGGAGTTTAAAGGGACAGAGAGTGAGAATACGGGGAGTTTAAAGGGAAAGACAGAGATCACGGGGAGGTTAAAGGGACAGAGAGTGAGATCACGGGGTTGTTAAAGGGACAGAGAGAGATTACTGGGAGTTTAAAGCGACAGAGTGAGATCACAGGGAGGTTAAAGGGACAGATAGTGAGATCACTATGAGTTTAAAGGGACGGAGACAGAGATCACGGGGAGGTTAAAGGGACAGAGAGTGAGATGACGGGGAGGATAAAGGTATAGAGATTGTGATCACGGGGAGGTTAAAAGGACAGAGGGTGAGATCATGGGAATGTTAAAGGGACAGACTGTGAGATCAAGGGAAGGTTAAAGGGACAGAGGGTGAGATCACGGGAATGTTAATGGGACAGAGATTGAGATCAGGGACAGTTATAGGGACAGAGAGTCAGATCAGGGACAGTTAAATGGACTGAGAGGGAGATGAGGGGGACAGTTAAAGGGACAAAGTGTGATATCAGGGACAGCTAAAGGGACAGAGTGAGATCAGGGATATTAACGGGACAGAGAGTGGGATCAGGGGACAGTTAAAGGGACAGAGAGTGAGATCAGGGAAGGTAAAAGGGACAGAGTGAGATCATGGGTAGGTTAAAGGGAAAGAGAGTGAGATCACGGGGAGGTTAAAGGGACAGAGAGTGAGATCACAGGGAGGTTAAAGGGAGAGAGAGTGAGATCACGGGGAGGTTAAATGGACAGAGAATGAGATCACAGGAAGATTAAATGGACTGAGTGAGATAACTGGGACGTTAAAGGGACAGAGATTGAGATCACGGGGAGGTTAAAGGGACAGAGTGAGATCACTGGTAAGTTAAAGGGACAGAGATTGAGTACACGGGGAATTTAAAGCGTCAGAGAGTGAGATCACGGGGAGGTAAAAGGGACAGAGAGTTAGATGACGGTGAGGTTAACTGGACATAGAGTGAGATCACGGGGAGGTTAAAGGGACAGAGATTGAGATCACGGGGAGATTAAAGGGACAGAGAGTGAGATCACGGGGAGGTTAAAGGGACAGAGAGTGAGATCACGGGGAGGTTAATGGGACAGAGAGTGATATCACGGGGAGGTTTAAGGGATAGAGAGTGAGAGTACGGGAATGTTAATGGGACAGAGATTGAAATCAGGGACAGTTATAGGGACAGAGAGTCAGATCAGGGACAGTTAAAGGGACTGAGAGGGAGATCAGGGGTGAGTTAAAGGGACATAGTGTGATATCAGGGACAGCTAAAGGGACAGAGATTGAGATCACGGGGAGGTTAAAGGGACAGAGAGTGAGATCACTGGTAAGTTAAAGGGACAGAGATTGAGATCACGGGGAGTTTAAAGGGTCAGAGAGTGAGATCACGGGGAGGTAAAAGGGACAGAGAGTTAGATGACGGTGAGGTTAACTGGACATAGAGTGAGATCACGGGGAGGTTAAAGGGACAGAGTGTGAGGTCAAGGGAAGGTTAAAGGGACAGAGAGTTAAATCACAGGGAGGGTAAAGGGACAGAGAGTGAGATCACGAGGAGGTTAAAGGGACAGAGACTGAGATCACAGGGAGGTTAAAGGGACAGAGTGCTAAATCAGGGAGGTTAAAGGACAGAGAGTGTGATCACTGGGAAGTTAAAGGGACAGAGATTTTGATCACGGAGAGGTTAACGCGACAGAGAGAGATTACGGGGAGGTTAAAGCGACAGAGAGTGATATCACGGGGTGGTTAAAGAGACAGAGAGTAAGATCAGGGGAAGATTAAAGCGACAGAGAGTGAGATCACGGGAAGGTTAACGGGACGGAGAGTGAGATAACGGGGAGGTTAAATGGTCAGAGAGTGTCATCACGGGGAGGTTAATAGGAATGAGAGTGAGGTCACGGGGAGGTTAAAGGGACAGAGAATGAGTTCACGAGCAGGTTCAAAGGACAGAGATTGAGATCACAGGAAGATTAAAGGGACAGAGTGAGATCACGGGGATCTTAATTGGACAGAGAGTGAGATCACGGGGAGGTTAAAGGGACATTGAGTGCGATCACGGGGTGGTTAAAGGGACAGAGAGTGTGATCACGGGAAGGTAAAAGGGACAGAGAGTGATATCACGGGGTGGTTAAAGGGACATAGAGTTAGATGACGGGGAGGATAAATGGACAGAGAGTGAGATCACGGGGAGGATAATGGGACAGAGAATGAGATCACGGGGAGGTTAAAGGGACAGAGAGTGAGAGCATGGGGAAGTTAAAGGGACAGAGAGTGAGATCACGGGGAGGTTAAAGGTACAGAGAGTGAGATCACAGAGAGTTTAAAGGGACAGAGTGAGATCACGGGGAGGTTAAAGGGACAGAGAGTGAGATCACTGTGAGGTTAAAGGTACAGAGGGTGAGATCACGGAGAGTTTAAAGGGACAAAGAGAGATTACGGGGAGGTTAAAGCGACATGGAGAGAGATCACGGGGAGGTTAAATGGACTGATAGTGAGATCACAAGGAGGTTAAAGTGACAGAGTGTGAGATCACGTGGATGTTAAAGGGACAGAGAGTGTGATCACGGGAAGATTAAAGGGACAGAGACTGAGATCACGGGGAGGTTAAAGGGACAGAGAGCTAAATCAGGGAGGTTAATGGGACAGAGAATGAGATCAGGGAGGTTAAAGGGACTAGAGAGAGATCACGGGAACGTTAAAGGGACATAGAGAGATTACGGGGAGGTTAAAGTGACAGAGAGAGATCATGGGGAGGTTAAAGGGAGAGAGAGTGAGATCACGGGTCGGTTAATGGGACAGTGAGTGAGATCACGGGTAAGTGAAAGGTACATAGAATGAGATCACGGGCAGGTTAATGGGACAGAGAGAGAGATCACGGGGAGGTTAAAGGCACAGAGACTGAGATCACGGGAAGGTTAAAGGGACAGAGAGTGAGATCACGGGGAGGTTAAAGGGACAGAGAGTGAGATCACGGGGAGATTAAAGAGACAGAGGGTGAGATTACAGCGTGGTTAAAGGGACAGAGAGTTAGATGACGGGGAGGTTAAATGGACAGAGAGTGAGATGACGGGGAGGTTAAAGGGACAGAGATTGAGATCACGGGGAGGTTAAAGGGACAGAGAGTGATTTCACGAGGAGGTTAAAGGGACAGTGAGTGAGATCACGGGGAGCTTAAAGGGACAGAGAGTGTGATCACGGGGAGGTTACACGGACAGAGAGAGATTACGGGGAGGTTAAAGCGACAGAGAGTGAGATCACGGGGTGGTTAAAGGTACAGAGAGTTAGATGACAGGGAGGCTAAATGGACAGAGAGTGAGATCACGGGGAGGATAAAGGGACAGATGATGAGATCACGGGGTGGTGAAAGGGACAGAGAATGAGATCACGGGCAGGTAAAATGGACAGAGATTGAGATCACGGGAAGATTAAATGGACAGAGAGTGAGATCACGGAGAGTTTAATGGGACAGAGAGTGATATCACGGGGAGGTTAAAGGGACAGAGAGCTAAATCAGGGAGGTTAAAGGGGCAGAGAGTGAGGTCAGGGAGGTTAAAGGGACTAGAGAGAGATCACGGGAAGGTTAAAGGGACATAGAGAGATTACGGGGAGGTTAAAGTGACAGAGAGAGATCGTGGGGAGGTTAAAGGGAGAGAGAGTGAGATCACGGGTAGGTTAATGGGACAGTGAATGAGATCACGGGTAAGTGAAAGGTACAGAGAATGAGATCACGGGCAGGTTAATGGGACAGAGATTGAGATCACGGGAAGATTAAAGGGAGAGAGTGAGATCACTGGGACGTTAATGGGACAGAGAGAGAGATCACGGGGAGGTTAAAGGCACAGAGACTGAGATCACGGGGAGGTTAAAGGGACAGAGAGTGACATCACGGGGAGGTTAAAGGGACAGAGAGTGAGATCACGGGGAGATTAAAAAGACAGAGAGTGAGATAACAGGGTGGTTAAAGGGACAGAGAGTTAGATGACGGGGAGGTTAAATGGAAAGAGAGTGAGATGACGGGGAGGTTAAAGGGACAGAGATTGAGATCACGGGGAGGTTAAAGGGACAGAGAATGATTTCACGAGGAGGTTAAAGGGACAGTGAGTGAGATCACGGGGAGCTTAAAGGGACAGAGAGTGTGATCACGGGGAGGTTACACGGACAGAGAGAGATTACGGGGAGGTTAAAGCGACAGAGAGTGAGATCACGGGGTGGTTAAAGGTACAGAGAGTTAGATGACAGGGAGGCTAAATGGACAGAGAGTGAGATCACGGGGAGGATAAAGGGACAGATGATGAGATCACGGGGAGGTAAAATGGACAGAGATTGAGATCCCGGGAAGATTAAATGGACAGAGAGTGAGATCACGGGGAGGTTAAAGGCACAGAGATTGAGATCACGGGGAGGTTACAGGGACAGAGAGTGAGATCACGGGGAGGTTAAAGGGAAAGAGAGTGTGATCACGGGAAGATTAAAGGGACAGAGTGAGATCACTGGGAGGTTAAAGGGACAGAGAGTGAGATCACTGGGAGGTTAAAGGTACAGAGGGTGAGATCACGGAGAGTTTAAAGGGACAAAGAGAGATTACGGGGAGGTTAAAGCGACATGGAGAGAGATCACGGGGAGGTTAAATGGACTGATAATGAGATCACAAGGAGGTTAAAGTGACAGAGTGTGAGATCACGTGGATGTTAAAGGGACAGAGAGTGTGATCACGGGAAGATTAAAGGGACAGAGACTGAGATCACGGGGAGGTTAAAGGGACAGAGAGCTAAATCAGGGAGGTTAATGGGACAGAGAATGAGATCAGGGAGGTTAAAGGAACTAGAGAGAGCTCATGGGAACGTTAAAGGGACATAGAGAGATTACGGGGAGGTTGAAGTGACAGAGAGAGATCATGGGGAGGTTAAAGGGAGAGAGAGTGAGATCACGGGTAGGTTAATGGGACAGTGAGTGAGATCACGGGAAGATAAAAGGGACAGAGACTGAGATCACGGGGAGGTTAAAGGGACAGAGAGCTAAATCAGGGAGGTTAATGGGACAGAGAATGAGATCAGGGAGGTTAAAGGGACTAGAGAGAGCTCACGGGAACGTTGAAGGGACATAGAGAGATTACGGGGAGGTTAAAGTGACAGAGAGAGATCATGGGGAGGTTAAAGGGAGTGAGAGTGAGATCACGGGTAGGTTAATGGGACAGTGAGTGAGATCACGGGTAAGTGAAAGGTACATAGAATGAGCTCACGGGCAGGTTAAAGGGACAGAGATTGAGATCACGGGAAGATTAAAGGGAGAGAGTGAGATCACTGGGACGTTAATGGGACAGAGAGAGAGATCACGGGGAAGTTAAAGGCACAGAGACTGAGATCACGGGGTGGTTAAAGGGACAGAGAGTTAGATGACGGGGAGGTTAAATGGACAGAGAGTGAGATGACAGGGAGGTTAAAGGGACAGAGATTGAGATCACGGGGAGGTTAAAGGGACAGAGAGTGATTTCACGAGGAGGTTAAAGGGACAGAGAGTGATTTCACGAGGAGGTTAAAGGGGCAGAGAGTGTGATCACGGGGAGGTTACACGGACAGAGAGAGATTACAGGGAGGTTAATGCGACAGAGAGTGAGATCACGGGGTAGTTAAAGGTACAGAGAGTTAGATGACAGGGAGGTTAAATGGACAGAGAGTGAGATCACGGGGAGGATAAAGGGACAGATGATGAGATCACGGGTAGGTGAAAGGGACAGAGAATGAGATCACGGGCAGGAAAAATGGACAGAGATTGAGATCACGGGAAGATTAAATGGACAGAGAGTGAGATCACGGGGAGGTTAAAGGCAAAGAGAATGAGATCACGGGGAGGTTACAGGGTCAGAGAGTGAGATCACGGGGAGGTTAAAGGGAAAGAGAGTGAGATCACTGGGAGGTTAAAGGTACAGAGAGTGAGATCACGGAGAGTTTAAAGGGACAGAGTGAGATCACGGGGAGGTTAAAGGGACAGAGAGTGAGATCACTGTGAGGTTAAAGGTACAGAGGGTGAGATCACGGAGAGTTTAAAGGGACAAAGAGAGATTACGGGGAGGTTAAAGCGACATGGAGAGAGATCACGGGGAGGTTAAATGGACTGATAGTGAGATCACAAGGAGGTTAAAGTGACAGAGTGTGAGATCACGTGGATGTTAAAGGGACAGAGAGTGTGATCACGGGAAGATTAAAGGGACAGAGACTGAGATCACGGGGAGGTTAAAGGGACAGAGAGCTAAATCAGGGAGGTTAATGGGACAGAGAATGAGATCAGGGAGGTTAAAGGGACTAGAGAGAGATCACGGGAACGTTAAAGGGACATAGAGAGATTACGGGGAGGTTAAAGTGACAGAGAGAGATCATGGGGAGGTTAAAGGGAGAGAGAGTGAGATCACGGGTCGGTTAATGGGACAGTGAGTGAGATCACGGGTAAGTGAAAGGTACATAGAATGAGATCACGGGCAGGTTAATGGGACAGAGAGAGAGATCACGGGGAGGTTAAAGGCACAGAGACTGAGATCACGGGGAGGTTAAAGGGACAGAGAGTGAGATCACGGGGAGATTAAAGAGACAGAGGGTGAGATAACAGGGTGGTTAAAGGGACAGAGAGTTAGATGACGGGGAGGTTAAATGGACGGAGAGTGATATGATGGGGAGGTTAAAGGGACAGAGATTGAGATCACGGGGAGGTTAAAGGGACAGAGAATGATTTCACGAGGAGGTTAAAGGGACAGTGAGTGAGATCACGGGGAGCTTAAAGGGACAGAGAGTGTGATCACGGGGAGGTTACACGGACAGAGAGAGATTACGGGGAGGTTAAAGCGACAGAGAGTGAGATCACGGGGTGGTTAAAGGTACAGAGAGTTAGATGACAGGGAGGCTAAATGGACAGAGAGTGAGATCACGGGGAGGATAAAGGGACAGATGATGAGATCACGGGGTGGTGAAAGGGACAGAGAATGAGATCAGGGAGGTTAAAGGGACTAGAGAGAGATCACGGGAACGTTAAAGGGACATAGAGAGATTACGGGGAGGTTAAAGTGACAGAGAGAGATCATGGGGAGGTTAAAGGGAGAGAGAGTGAGATCACGGGTCGGTTAATGGGACAGTGAGTGAGATCACGGGTAAGTGAAAGGTACATAGAATGAGATCACGGGCAGGTTAATGGGACAGAGAGAGAGATCACGGGGAGGTTAAAGGCACAGAGACTGAGATCACGGGGAGGTTAAAGGGACAGAGAGTGAGATCACGGGGAGATTAAAGAGACAGAGGGTGAGATAACAGGGTGGTTAAAGGGACAGAGAGTTAGATGACGGGGAGGTTAAATGGACGGAGAGTGAGATGATGGGGAGGTTAAAGGGACAGAGATTGAGATCACGGGGAGGTTAAAGGGACAGAGAATGATTTCACGAGGAGGTTAAAGGGACAGTGAGTGAGATCACGGGGAGCTTAAAGGGACAGAGAGTGTGATCACGGGAAGATTAAAGGGACAGAGACTGAGATCACGGGGAGGTTAAAGGGACAGAGAGCTAAATCAGGGAGGTTAATGGGACAGAGAATGAGATCAGGGAGGTTAAAGGGACTAGAGAGAGATCACTGGAACGTTAAAGGGACATAGAGAGATCACGGGGAGGTTAAAGGGACAGAGAGTGAGATCACGGGGAGATTAAAGAGACAGAGGGTGAGATAACAGGGTGGTTAAAGGGACAGAGAGTTAGATGACGGGGAGGTTAAATGGACGGAGAGTGAGATGATGGGGAGGTTAAAGGGACAGAGATTGAGATCACGGGGAGGTTAAAGGGACAGAGAATGATTTCACGAGGAGGTTAAAGGGACAGTGAGTGAGATCACGGGGAGCTTAAAGGGACAGAGAGTGTGATCACGGGAAGATTAAAGGGACAGAGACTGAGATCACGGGGAGGTTAAAGGGACAGAGAGCTAAATCAGGGAGGTTAATGGGACAGAGAATGAGATCAGGGAGGTTAAAGGGACTAGAGAGAGATCACTGGAACGTTAAAGGGACATAGAGAGATTACGGGGAGGTTAAAGTGACAGAGAGAGATCATGGGGAGGTTAAAGGGAGAGAGAGTGAGATCACGGGTCGGTTAATGGGACAGTGAGTGAGATCACGGGTAAGTGAAAGGTACATAGAATGAGATCACGGGCAGGTTAATGGGACAGAGAGAGAGATCACGGGGAGGTTAAAGGCACAGAGACTGAGATCACGGGGAGGTTAAAGGCACAGAGACTGAGATCACGGGGAGGTTAAAGGGACAGAGAGTGAGATCACGGGGAGATTAAAGAGACAGAGGGTGAGATAACAGGGTGGTTAAAGGGACAGAGAGTTAGATGACGGGGAGGTTAAATGGACGGAGAGTGAGATGATGGGGAGGTTAAAGGGACAGAGATTGAGATCACGGGGAGGTTAAAGGGACAGAGAATGATTTCACGAGGAGGTTAAAGGGACAGTGAGTGAGATCACGGGGAGCTTAAAGGGACAGAGAGTGTGATCACGGGAAGATTAAAGGGACAGAGAGAGATTACGGGGAGGTTAAAGCGACAGAGAGTGAGATCACGGGGTGGTTAAAGGTACAGAGAGTTAGATGACAGGGAGGCTAAATGGACAGAGAGTGAGATCACGGGGAGGATAAAGGGACAGATGATGAGATCACGGGGTGGTGAAAGGGACAGAGAATGAGATCACGGGCAGGTAAAATGGACAGAGATTGAGATCACGGGAAGATTAAATGGACAGAGAGTGAGATCACGGAGAGTTTAATGGGACAGAGAGTGATATCACGGGGAGGTTAAAGGGACAGAGAGCTAAATCAGGGAGGTTAAAGGGGCAGAGAGTGAGGTCAGGTAGGTTAAAGGGACTAGAGAGAGATCATGGGAAGGTTAAAGGGACATAGAGAGATTACGGGGAGGTTAAAGTGACAGAGAGAGTTCACGGGGCGGTTAAAGGGACAGAGTGTGAGATGACGGGGAGGTTAAATGGAAACAGAGTGATTTCACGTGGAGGTTATAGGGACAGAGATTGAGATCACTGGAAGATTAAAGGGAGAGAGTGAGATCACTAGGACGTTAAAGGGACAGAGAGAGAGATCACGGGGAGGTTAAAGACACAGAGACTGAGATCACGGGGAGGTTAAAGGGACAGAGAGTGAGATCATGGGGAGGTTAAATGGAAAGAGAGTGAGATCACGGGGAGGTTAAAAGGTCAGAGATTGAGATCACGGGGAGGTTAAAGGGACAGAGAGTGATTTCACGGGGAGGTTAAAGGGACAGTGAGTGACATCAAGCGGAGGTTAAAGGGACAGAGAGTGAGATCAGGGGGAGGTTTATAGGACAGAGAGTGAGATCACGGGGAGGTTAAAGGGACAGAGCGTGAGATCATGGGGAGGATAAAGGAACAGAGAAATTTAACGGGTTGGTTAAAGCGACAGAGTGAGATCACGGGGAGGTTAAAGGGACAGATAGTGAGATCACGGGGAGGTTAAAGGGACAGAGAGTGAGATCACGGGGAGGTTAAAGGGGCAGAGAATGAGAATACTGGAAGGTTAAAGGGACAGAGAATGAGATCACGGGGAGGTTAAAACGACAGAGAATGAGATCACGGGCAGATTAATGGGACAGAGATTGAGATCATGGGGAGTTTAAAGGGACAGAAAGTGAGAATACGGGGAGGTTAAAGGGACAGAGAGTGAGATCACAGGGTGGTTAAAGGGACAGAGAGTTAGATGACGGGGAGGTTAAATATACAGAGAGTGAGATCACGGGGAAGTTAAAGGGACAGAGATTGAGACCACGGGGAGGTTAAAGGGACAGTGAGTGAGACCACGAGGAGGTTAAAGGGACAGAGAGTGTGATCACGGGGAGGTTAAAGGGACAGAGAGTGATATCACGGGGAGGTTTAAGGGATAGAGAGTGAGATCACGGGGAGGTTAATGGGACAGAGAGTGAGATCACGGGGAGGTTAAAGGGACAGAGAGTGAGATCTCGGGGAGGTTAAAGGAAATGAGAGTGAGATCACGGGGAGGATAAAGGTACAGAGAGTGTGATGACGGGGAGGTTAAATGGACAGACGGTGAGATCACGGGAATGTTAAAGGGACAGACTGTGAGACCATGGGGAGTTTAAATTGACAGAGAGTGAGATCATGGGGAGGTTAAAGGGACAGAGAGTGAGATCATGGGGAGGTTAAAGGGGCAGAGGGTGAGATCACGGGAATGTTAAAGGGACAGAGATTGAGATCCGGGGCAGCTAAAGGGACAGAAAGAGAGCAGGGGCTATTAAAGGGGCAGAGAGTGAGATCGGGGGCCAGTTAAAGTGACTGAGTTTGATATCAAGGGGACAGTTAAAGGGACAGAGAGTGAGATCACGGGATGGTAAAAGGGACAGAGAGTGAGATCAGGGGATGGTTAAAGGGAAAGAGAGTGAGATCACGGGGAGGTTAAAGGGACAGAGGTTGAGATCACGGGGATGTTGACGGGACAGAGAGAGTTAACGGGGTGGTTAAAGCGACAGACTGAGATCACGGGGAGGTTAAAGGGACAGATAGTGAGATCACGGGGACGTTAAAGGGACAGAGAGTGAGATCAGGGGGAGGTTAAAGGGACAGAGATTGAGATCAGGGACAGTTATAGCGACAGAGAGTCAAATCAGGGATAATTAAAGGGACAGAGAGTGAGTTCAGGGGAACAGTAATAGGGACAAAGAGTGATATCAGGGAAAGCAAATGGGACAGAGAGAGATCAGGTACTATTAAAGGGACAGAGAATGGGATCAAGGGACAGTTAAAGGGACAGAGAGTCAGATCAGGGGGTCAGTTAATGGGATAGAGATTGAGATCAGCGGAACAGTTAAAGGGACAGAGTAAGATCACGGGATGGTTAAAGGGAAAGAGAGTGAGATCACGGAGCGGTTAAAGGGACAGAGAGTGAGATCACGGGGAGGATAAGTGGACAGAGAGTGAGATCAAGGGGAGGTTAAAGTTACTGAAATTTAGAAGACGGGGAGGTTAAATGGACAGAGAGTGAGATCACGGGGAGGTTACAGGGACAGAGAGTTAGATGACGGGGAGGTTAAAGGGAAAGAGAGTGAGATCACGGGAAGATTAAAGGGTTAGAGTGATATCACGGGAAGGTTAAAGGGACATAGAGAGATTACGGGGAGGTTAAAGGGAGAGAGAGTGAGATCATGGGGAGGTTAAAGGGAGAGAGAGTGAGATCACGAGGAGGTTAATGGGACAGAGAGTGATATCACGGATAAGTGAAAGGTACAGAGAATGAAATCATGGGCAGGATATAGGGACAGAGATTGAGATCACGGGAAGATTAAAGGGAGAGAGTGAGATCAGTGGGACGTTAAATGGACAGAGAGAGAGATCACGGGGAGGTTAAAGGGACAGAGAGTGAGATCACGGGGAGGTTAAAGGGACAGAGAGTGAGATCACGGGGAGGTTAAAGGGACAGATAGTGAGATCACGGGGAGGTTAAAGGGACAGAGAGTGAGATCACGGGGAGGTTAAAGGGACAGAGAATGAGAACACTGGGAGCTTAAAGGGACAGAGAATGAGATCACGGGCAGATTAATGGAACAGAGATTGAGATCATGGGGAGTTTAAAGGGACAGAGAGTGAGATCACGGCGAGGTTAATGGGACAGAGAGTGAGAACACGGGGAGTTTAAAGGGAAAGACTGAGATCACGGGGAGGTTAAAGTGACAGAGAGTGAGATCACGTGGATGTTAAAGGGACAGAGAGTGTGAGCACGGGAAGATTAAAGGGACATAGACTGAGATCACGGGGAGGTTAAAGGGACAGAGAGCTAAATCAGCGAGGTTAATGGGACAGAGAGTGAGATCAGGGAGGTTAAAGGGACTAGAGAGAGATCACGGGAAGGTTAAAGGGACATAGAGAGATCACGGGGAGGTTAAAGGGAGAGACAGTGAGATCAGGGGAGATTAATGGGACAGAGAGTGAGATCACGGGAAGATTAAAGGTAGAGAGTGAGATCACTAGGACGTTAATGGGACAGAGAGTGAGATCACGTGGAGGTTAAAGGCACAGAGACTGAGATCACGAGGAGGTTTAATGGATAGAGAGTGAGATCACGGGGAGGTTAAAGCGAAAGAGAATGAGATCACGGGCAGATTAAAGGGACAGAGATTGAGATCATGGGGAGTTTAATGGGACAGAGAGTGAGAATACGGGGAGGTTAAAGGGACAGTGAGTGAGATCACAGGGAGGTTATAGGGACGGAGAGTGAGATCACGGGGAGGATAAAGGTACAGAGAGTGTGATGACGGGAATGTTAAAGGGACAGACTGTGAGATCATGGGGAGGTTACAGGGACAGAGAGTGAGATCACGGGGAGGTTAAAGGGGCAGAGGGTGAGATCACGGGAATGTTAAAGGGACAGAGATTGAGATCGGGGGCCAGTTATAGTGACTGAGTTTGATATCAAGGGGACAGTTAAAGGGACAGAGAGTGAGATCAGGGGATGGATGAAAGGAAAGAGAGTGAGATCACGGGGAGGTTAAAGGGACAGAGATTGAGATCACAGGGTGGTTGACGGGACAGACAGAGTTAACGGGGTGGTTAAAGCAACAGACTGAGATCACAGGGAGGTTAAAGGGACAGATAGTGAGATCGCGGGGAGGTTAAAGGGACAGAGAGTGAGATCAGGGGGAGGTTAAAGGGACAGAGGGTGATATCACGGGAATGTTAAAGGGACAGAGATTAAGATCAGGGTCAGTTATAGCGACAGAGAGTCAGATCAGGGACAATTAAAGGGACTGAGAGGGTGTTCAGTGGGACAGTAAAACGGACAAAGAGTGATATCAGGGACAGCTAATGGGACAGAGAGAGATCAGGGACTAATTGAGGATGTGCTGCACTATTACAGGGTAGGTAATTGAGGGTGTGTTGCACTATTGGAGTGTCGGTAATTGAGGGTGTGCTGTACTATTGGAGTGTCAGTAATTGAGGGTGTGCTGCACTATTGGAGTGTCAGTAATTGAGGGTGTGCTGCATTATTGGAAGGTCATTAATTGAGGATGTGCTGCACTGTTGGAGTGTCAGTAATTGAGGGTGTGCTTCACTATTGGAGTGTCAGTAATTGAGGGTGTGCTGCACTATTGGAGTGTCAGTAATTGAGGGTGTGCTGCACTATTGGAGTGTCAGTAATTGAGGGTGTGCTGCACTATTAAAGGGTCAGTAATTGAGGGCGTGCTGCACTATTGGAGTGTCAGTAATTGAGGGTGTGCTGCTCTATTGGGGTGTCAGTAATTGAGGGTGTGCTGCACTATTGGAGGGTCAGTAATTGAAGGTGTGCTGCACTATTGGGGTATCAGTAATTGAGGGTGTGCTGCACTATTGGAAGGTCAGTAATTGAAGGTGTGCTGCACTATTGGGGTGTCAGTAATTGAGGGTGTGCTGCACTATTGGAGGGTCAGTAATTGAGGGTGTGCTGCACTATTGGAGGGTCAGTAATTGAGCGTGTGCTGCACTATTGGGGTGTCAGTAATTGAGGGTGTGCTGCACTATTGGAGGGTCATTAATTGAGGGTGTGCTGCACTATTGGAGGGTCAGCAATTGAGGGTGTGCTGCACTATTGGAGTGTCAGTAATAGAGGGTTTGCTGCATTATTGGAGAGTCAGTAATTGAGGGTGTGCTGCACTATTGGAGTGTCAGTAATTCAGGGTGTGCTGCACTATATGTAGTGTCAGTAATTGAGGGTGTGCTGCACTATTGGAGGGTCAGTAATTGAGGGTGTGCTGCACTATTGGAGTGTCAGTAATTCAGGGTGTGCTGCACTATATGTAGTGTCAGTAATTGAGGGTGTGCTGCACTATTGGAGGGTCAGTAATTGAGGGTGTGCTGCACTATTGGAGTGTCAGTAATTGAGGGTGTGCTGCACTATTGGAGTGTCAGTAATTGAGGGTGTGCTGCACTATTTGAGTGTCAGTAATTGAGGGTGTGCTACACTATTGGAGGGTCAGAAATTGAGCGTGTGCTGCACTATTTGAGTGTCATTAATTGAGGATGTGCTGCACTATTGGAGTGTCAGTAATTGAGGGTGTGCTGCACTATTGGAGTGTCAGTAATTGAGGGTGTGCTGCACTATTTGAGTGTCATTAATTGAGGATGTGCTGCACTATTGGAGTGTCAGTAATTGAGGGTGTGCTGCACTATTGGAGTGTCAGTAATTGAGGGTGTGCTGCACTATTGGAGTGTCAGTAATTGAGGGTGTGCTGCACTATTGGAGTGTCAGTAATTGAGGGTGTGCTGCACTATTGGAGTGTCAGTAATTGAGGGTGTGCTGCACTATTGGAGTGTCCGAAATTGAGGGTGTGCTGCACTATTGGAGAGTCAGTAATTGAGGGTGTGCAACACTATTGGAGAGTCAGTATTTGAGGGTGTGCTGCACTGTTGGAGGGTCATTAATTGAGGGTGTGCAACACTATTGGAGAGTTAGTATTTGAGAGTGTGCTGCACTGTTGGAGGGTCATTAATTGAGGGTGTGCTGCACTACTGGAGTGTCAGTAATTGAGGGTGTGCTGCACTACTGGAGTGTCAGTAATTTTGGTTGTGCTGAACTATTGGAGTGTCAGTAATTTAGGGTGTGCTGCACTGTTGGAGTGTCAAAAATTGAGGTTGTGCTGCACTATAAGAGGGCCAGTAATTGAGGGTGTGCTGCACTATTGGAGAGTCAGTAATTGAGGGTGTGCTGCACTATTGGAGGGTCAGTAATTGAGGGTGTGCCGCAATATTGGAGTGTCAGTAATTGAGGGTTTGATGCACTATTGGAGTGTCAGCAATTGAGTGTGTGCTGCACTATTGGACTGTCATTAATTGAGGGTTTGCTGCACTATTGGAGTGTCAGTAATTGAGGGTGTGCAGCACTATTGGAGGGTCAGTAATTGAGGGTGTGCTGCACTATAAGATGGCCAATAATAGAGGGTGTGCTGCACTATTGGAGAGTCAGTAATTGAGGGTGTTCTGCACCAAAATATTATCAGTAATTGAGGGAATTCTGCACTATTGGAGTGTCAGTAATTGAGGGTGTGCTGCACTATTGGAGTGTCAGTAATTGAGTGTGTGCTGCACTATTGGACTGTCATTAATTGAGGGTTTGCTGCACTATTGGAGTGTCAGTAATTGAGGGTGTGCAGCACTATTGGAGGGTCAGTAATTGAGGGTGTGCTGCACTATTGGAGTGTCAGTAATTGAGGGTGTGCTGCACTATTGGAGTGTCAGTAATTGAAGGTGTGCTGCACTATTGGAGTGTCAGGAATTGAGGGTGTGCTGCACTATTGGAGTGTCAGTAATTGAGGGTGTGCTGCACTATTGGAGGGTCAGTAATTGATGGTGTGCTGCACAATTGGAGAGTCAGTAATTGAGGGTGTGCTGCACTATTGGAGGGTCAGTAATTGAGGGTATGCTGCACTATTGGAGTGTCAGTAATTGAGGGTGTGCTGCACTATTGAAGTGTCAGTAATTGAGGGAGTGCTGCACTATTGGATTGTCAGGAACTGAGGGTGTGCTGCACTATTGAAGTGTTAGTAATTGAGGGTGTGCTGCACTAAAATAGTATCACTAATTGAGGGAATTCTGCACTATTGGAGTGTCAGTAATTGAGGGTGTGCTGCACTATTGGAGTGTCAGTAATTGAGGGAATTCTGCACTATTGGAGTGTCAGTAATTGAGGTTGTGCTGCAATACTGGAGTGTCAGTAATTGAGGGTGATCTGCACGATTGGAGTGTCAGTAATTGAGGGTGTGCTGCACTAATGGTGTGTCAGTTATTGAGAGTGTGCTGCACTATTGGAGTGTCAGTATTTGAGTGTGTGCTGCACTATTGGATTGTCAGTAATTGAGGGTGTGCTGCACTATTGGAGTGTCAGTAATTGAGGGTGTGCTGCACTATTGGAGTGTCAGTAATTGAGGGTGTGCTGCACTATTGGAGTGTCAGTAATTGAGGGTGTGCTGCACTATTGGAGTGTCAGTAATTGAGGGAATTCTGCACAATTGGAGTGTCATTAATTGAGGTTGTGCTGCAGTATTGGAGTGTCTGTAATTGAGGATGTGCTGCACTACTGGAGTGTCCGTAATTGAGGGTGTGCTGCACTATTGGAGCGTCCGTAATTGAGGGTGTGCTGCACTAATGGAGTGTCAGTTATTGAGGGTGTGCTGCACTATTGGAGTGTCAGTAATTGAGTGTGTGCTGCACTATTGGATTGACAGTAATTGAGGGTGTGCTGCACTATTGGAGTGTCAGTAATTGAGGGTGTGCTGCACTATTGGAGCGTCAGTAATTGAGGGTGTGCTGCACTATTGGAGCGTCAGTAATTGAGGGTGTGCTGCACAACTGCAGTGTCAGTAATTGAGGGTCAGTAATTGAGGGTTTGCTGCTTTAAAATATTATCAGTAATTGAGGTAATTCTGCTCTATTGGAGTGTCAGTAATTGAGGGTGCGCTGCACTATTGGAGTCACAGTAATTGAGGATGTGCTGCACTATTGGAGTGTCAGTAATTGAGGATGTGCTGCACTATTGGAGTGACAGTAATTGAGGGTGTGCTGCACTATTGGAGTGTCAGTAATTGAGGGTGTGCTGCACTATTGGAGTTTCAGTAATTGAGGGTGTGCTGCACTATTGGAGTGACAGTAATTGAGGGTGTGCTGCACTATTGGAGGGTCAGAAATTGAGGGTGTGCTGCACTATTGGAGTGTCAGTAATTGAGGGTGTGCTGCACTATTGGAGTGTCAGTAATTGAGGTTGTGCTGCACTATTGGAGTGTCAGTAATTGAGGGTGTGCTGCACTATTGGAGTGTCAGTAATTGAGGGTGTGCTGCACTATTGGAGGGTCAGTAATTGAGGGTGTGCTGCACTATTGGAGTGTCAGTAATTGAGGGTGTGCTGCACTATTGGAGTGTCAGTAATTGAGGGTGTGCTGCACTATTGGAGTGTCAGTTATTGAGCGTGTGCTGCACAATTGGAGGGTCAGTAATTGAGGCTGTGCTGCACTATTGGAGTGTCAGTAATTGAGGGTGTGCTTCACTATTGGAGTGTCAGTAATTGAGGGTGTGCTGCACTATTGGAGTGTCAGTAATTGAGGGTGTGCTGCACTATTGGAGTGTCAGTAATTGAGGGTGTGCTGCACTATTGGAGTGTCAGTAATTGAGGGTGTGCTGCACTATTAAAGGGTCAGTAATTGAGGGCGTGCTGCACTATTGGAAGGTCAGTAATTGAAGGTGTGCTGCACTATTGGGGTGTCAGTAATTGAGGGTGTGCTGCACTATTGGAGTGTCAGTAATTGAGGGTGTGCTGCACTATTGGAGTGTCAGTAATTGAGGGTGTGCTGCACTATTGGAGGGTCAGTAATTGAGGGTGTGCTGCACTATTGGAGGGTCAGTAATTGAGCGTGTGCTGCACTATTGGGGTGTCAGTAATTGAGGGTGTGCTGCACTATTGGAGGGTCATTAATTGAGGGTGTGCTGCACTATTGGAGGGTCAGCAATTGAGGGTGTGCTGCACTATTGGAGTGTCAGTAATAGAGGGTTTGCTGCATTATTGGAGAGTCAGTAATTGAGGGTGTGCTGCACTATTGGAGTGTCAGTAATTCAGGGTGTGCTGCACTATATGTAGTGTCAGTAATTGAGGGTGTGCTGCACTATTGGAGTGTCAGTAATTGAGGGTGTGCTGCACTATTGGAGAGTCAGTAATTGAGGGTGTGCGGCACTATTGGAATGTCAGTAATTGAGGGTGTGCTGCACTATTGGAATGTCACTAATTGAGGGTGTGCTGCACTATTGGAGGGTCAGTAATTGAGGGTGTGCTGCACTATTGGAGTGTCAGTAATTGAGGGTGTGCTGCACTATTGGAGTGTCAGTAATTGAGGGTGTGCTGCACTATTTGAGTGTCAGTAATTGAGGGTGTGCTACACTATTGGAGGGTCAGAAATTGAGCGTGTGCTGCACTATTTGAGTGTCATTAATTGAGGATGTGCTGCACTATTGGAGTGTCAGTAATTGAGGGTGTGCTGCACTATTGGAGTGTCAGTAATTGAGGGTGTGCTGCACTATTTGAGTGTCATTAATTGAGGATGTGCTGCACTATTGGAGTGTCAGTAATTGAGGGTGTGCTGCACTATTGGAGTGTCAGTAATTGAGGGTGTGCTGCACTATTGGAGTGTCAGTAATTGAGGGTGTGCTGCACTATTGGAGTGTCAGTAATTGAGGGTGTGCTGCACTATTGGAGTGTCAGTAATTGAGTGTGTGCTGCACTATTGGAGAGTCAGAAATTGAGCGTGTGCTGCACTATTTGAGTGTCATTAATTGAGGATGTGCTGCACTATTGGAGTGTCAGTAATTGAGGGTGTGCTGCACTATTGGAGTGTCATTAATTGAGGATGTGCTGCACTATTGGAGTGTCAGTAATTGAGGGTGTGCTGCACTATTGGAGTGTCCGAAATTGAGGGTGTGCTGCACTATTGGAGAGTCAGTAATTGAGGGTGTGCAACACTATTGGAGAGTCAGTATTTGAGGGTGTGCTGCACTGTTGGAGGGTCATTAATTGAGGGTGTGCAACACTATTGGAGAGTTAGTATTTGAGAGTGTGCTGCACTGTTGGAGGGTCATTAATTGAGGGTGTGCTGCACTACTGGAGTGTCAGTAATTGAGGGTGTGCTGCACTACTGGAGTGTCAGTAATTTTGGTTGTGCTGAACTATTGGAGTGTCAGTAATTTAGGGTGTGCTGCACTGTTGGAGTGTCAAAAATTGAGGTTGTGCTGCACTATAAGAGGGCCAGTAATTGAGGGTGTGCTGCACTATT
The DNA here is from genome assembly GCF_964194155.1 of Cetorhinus maximus. Classification (NCBI taxonomy): domain Eukaryota; kingdom Metazoa; phylum Chordata; class Chondrichthyes; order Lamniformes; family Cetorhinidae; genus Cetorhinus; species Cetorhinus maximus. The sequence continues at coordinate 78,939 of NW_027597315.1, forward strand.
GGAGAGTCAGTAATTGAGGGTGTGCTGCACTATTGGAGGGTCAGTAATTGAGGGTGTGCCGCAATATTGGAGTGTCAGTAATTGAGGGTTTGATGCACTATTGGAGTATCAGTAATTGAGGGTGTGCAGCACTATTGGACTGTCATTAATTGAGGGTTTGCTGCACTATTGGAGTGTCAGTAATTGAGGGTGTGCAGCACTATTGGAGGGTCAGTAATTGAGGGTGTTCTGCACCAAAATATTATCAGTAATTGAGGGAATTCTGCACTATTGGAGTGTCAGTAATTGAGGGTGTGCTGCACTATTGGAGTGTCAGTAATTGAGTGTGTGCTGCACTATTGGACTGTCATTAATTGAGGGTTTGCTGCACTATTGGAGTGTCAGTAATTGAGGGTGTGCAGCACTATTGGAGGGTCAGTAATTGAGGGTGTGCTGCACTATTGGAGTGTCAGTAATTGAGGGTGTGCTGCACTATTGGAGTGTCAGTAATTGAAGGTGTGCTGCACTATTGGAGTGTCAGTAATTGAGGGTGTGCTGCACTATTGGAGGGTCAGTAATTGATGGTGTGCTGCACAATTGGAGAGTCAGTAATTGAGGGTGTGCTGCACTATTGGAGGGTCAGTAATTGAGGGTATGCTGCACTATTGGAGTGTCAGTAATTGAGGGTGTGCTGCACTATTGAAGTGTCAGTAATTGAGGGAGTGCTGCACTATTGGATTGTCAGGAACTGAGGGTGTGCTGCACTATTGAAGTGTTAGTAATTGAGGGTGTGCTGCAATATTGGAGTGCCAGGAATTGAGGGTTTGCTGCACTAAAATAGTATCACTAATTGAGGGAATTCTGCACTATTGGAGTGTCAGTAATTGAGGGTGTGCTGCACTATTGGAGTGTCAGTAATTGAGGGAATTCTGCACTATTGGAGTGTCAGTAATTGAGGTTGTGCTGCAGTATTGGAGTGTCTGTAATTGAGGGTGTGCTGCACTATTGGATTGTCAGTAATTGAGGGTGTGCTGCACTATTGGAGTGTCAGTAATTGAGGGTGTGCTGCACTATTGGAGTGTCAGTAATTGAGGGTGTGCTGCACTATTGGAGTGTCAGTAATTGAGGGTGTGCTGCACTATTGGAGTGTCAGTAATTGAGGGAATTCTGCACAATTGGAGTGTCATTAATTGAGGTTGTGCTGCAGTATTGGAGTGTCTGTAATTGAGGATGTGCTGCACTACTGGAGTGTCCGTAATTGAGGGTGTGCTGCACTATTGGAGCGTCCGTAATTGAGGGTGTGCTGCACTAATGGAGTGTCAGTAATTGAGGGTGTGCTGCACTATTGGAGGGTCAGTAATTGAGTGTGTGCTGCACTATTGGATTGACAGTAATTGAGGGTGTGCTGCACTATTGGAGCGTCAGTAATTGAGGGTGTGCTGCACTATTGGAGCGTCAGTAATTGAGGGTGTGCTGCACAACTGCAGTGTCAGTAATTGAGGGTCAGTAATTGAGGGTTTGCTGCTTTAAAATATTATCAGTAATTGAGGTAATTCTGCTCTATTGGAGTGTCAGTAATTGAGGGTGCGCTGCACTATTGGAGTCACAGTAATTGAGGATGTGCTGCACTATTGGAGTGTCAGTAATTGAGGATGTGCTGCACTATTGGAGTGACAGTAATTGAGGGTGTGCTGCACTATTGGAGTGTCAGTAATTGAGGGTGTGCTGCACTATTGGAGTTTCAGTAATTGAGGGTGTGCTGCACTATTGGAGTGACAGTAATTGAGGGTGTGCTGCACTATTGGAGGGTCAGAAATTGAGGGTGTGCTGCACTATTGGAGTGTCAGTAATTGAGGGTGTGCTGCACTATTGGAGTGTCAGTAATTGAGGTTGTGCTGCACTATTGGAGTGTCAGTAATTGAGGGTGTGCTGCACTATTGGAGTGTCAGTAATTGAGGGTGTGCTGCACTATTGGAGGGTCAGTAATTGAGGGTGTGCTGCACTATTGGAGTGTCAGTAATTGAGGGTGTGCTGCACTATTGGAGTGTCAGTAATTGAGGGTGTGCTGCACTATTGGAGTGTCAGTTATTGAGCGTGTGCTGCACAATTGGAGGGTCAGTAATTGAGGCTGTGCTGCACTATTGGAGTGTCAGTAATTGAGGGTGTGCTGCACTATTGGAGGGTCAGTAATTGAGGGTTTGCTGCACTATTGGGGTGTCAGTAATTGAGGGTGTGCTGCACTATTGGAGGGTCTGTAATTGAGGGTGTGCTGCACTATTGGAGTGTCAGTAATTGAGGGTGTGCTGCACTATTGGAATGTCAGTAATTGAGGGTTTGCTGCACTATTGGAGTGTCAGTAATTGAGGGTGTGCTGCACTATTGGAGTGTCAGTAATTGAGGGTTTGCTGCACTATTGGAGTGTCAGTAATTGAGGGTTTGCTGCACTATTGGAGTGTCAGTAATTGAGGGTTTGCTGCACTATTGGAGGGTCAGTAATTGAGGATGTGCTTCACTATTGCAGTGTCTGTATTTGAGGGTTTGCTGCACTATTGGAGGGTCAGTAATTGAGGGTGTGCTGCACTATTGGAGTGTCAGTAATTGAGGGTGTGCTGCACATTTATTGTGTCAGTAATTGAGGGTTTGCTGCACTATTGGAGGGTGAGTAATTGAGGATGTGCTTCACTATTGCAGTGTCTGTATTTGAGGGTTTGCTGCACTATTGGAGGGTCAGTAATTGAGGATGTGCTGCACTATTACAGGGTCAGTAATTGAGGGTGTGCTGCACTATTGGAGTGTCAGTAATTGACGGTGTGCTGCACTATTGGAGTGTCAGTAATTGACGGTGTGCTGCACTATTGGAGTGTCAGTAATTGAGGGTGTGCTGCACTATTGGAGTGTCAGTAATTGAGCGTGTGCTGCACTATTGGAGTGGCAGTAATTGAGGGTGTGCTGCACTATTGGAGTATCAGTAATTGAGGGTGTGCTGCACATTTATTGTGTCAGTAATTGAGGTTGAGGTGCACTATTGGAGGGTCAGTAATTGAGGGTGTGCTGCACTATTACAGGGTCAGTAATTGAGGGTGTGCTGCACTATTGGAGTGTCAGTAATTGAGGGTGTGCTGCACTATTGGAGGGTCAGTAATTGAGGGTGTGCTGCACTATTGGAGTTTCAGTAATTGAGGGTGTGCTGCACTATTGGAGTTTCAGTAATTGAGGGTGTGCTGCACTATTGGAGTGTCAGTAATTGAGGGTGTGCTGCACTATTGGAGTGTCAGTAATTGAGGTTGTGCTGCACTATTGGAGTGTCAGTAATTGAGGGTGTGCTGCACTATTGGAGTGTCAGTAATTGAGGGTGAGCTGCACTATTGGGCTGTCAGTAATTGAGGGTGTGCTGCACTATTGGAAGGTCATTAATTGAGGGTGTGCTGCACTATTGGAGTGTCAGTAATTGAGGGTGTGCTGCACTATTGGAGTGTCAGTAATTGAGGTTGTGCTGCAGTATTGGAGTGTCTGTAATTGAGGGTGTGCTGCTGTATTGGAGTGTCTGTAATTGAGGGTGTGCTGCACTACTGGAGTGTCAGTAATTCAGGGTGATCTGCACTATTGGAGTGTCAGTAATTGAGGGTGTGCTGCACTATTGGATGGTCAGTAATTGAGGGTGTGCTGCACTATTGGAGTGTCAGTAATTGAGGGTGTGCTGCACTATTGGATTGTCAGTAATTGAGGGTGTGCTGCACTATTGGAGTGTCAGTAATTGAGGGTGTGCTGCACTATTGGAGTGTCAGTAATTGAGGGTGTGCTGCACTATTGGATTGTCAGTAATTGAGGGTGTGCTGCACTATTGAATTGTCAGTAATTGAGGGTGTGCTGCACTATTGGATTGTCAGTAATTGAGGGTGTGCTGCACTATTGGAGGGTCAGTATTTGAGGGTGAGCTGCACAACTGCAGTGTCAGTAATTGAGGGTGTGCTGCACTATTGGTGGGTCAGTAATTGAGGGTTTGCTGCACTAAAATATTATCAGTAATTGAGGGAATTCTGCACTGTTGGAGGGTCAGTAATTGAGGGTGTGTTGCACTATTGGAGTGTCAGTAATTGAGGTTGTGCTGCACTATTGGAGTGTCAGTAATTGAGGGTGTGCTGCACTATTGGAGTGTCATTAATTGAGGGTTTGCTGCACTATTGGAGTGTCAGTTATTGAGGGTATGCTGCACTATTGGAGGGTCAGTAATTGAGGGTGATCTGCACTATTGGAGTGTCAGTAATTGAGGGTGTGCAGCACTATTGGAGTGTCAGTAATTGAGCTTGTGCTGCTCTATTGGAGTGTCAGTAATTGAGTGTGTGCTGTAATATTGGAGGGTCAGTAATTGAGGGTGTGCTTCACTATTGCAGTGTCTGTATTTGAGGGTTTGCTGCACTATTGGAGGGTCAGTAATTGAGGGTGTTCTGCACTATTGGAGTGTCAGTAATTGAGGGTGTGCTGCACATTAATTGTGTCAGTAATTGAGGTTGAGGTGCACTATTGGAGGGTCAGTAATTGAGGATGTGCTGCACTATTACAGGGTCAGTAATTGAGGGTGTGCTGCACTATTGGAGTGTCAGTAATTGAGGGTGTGCTGCACTATTGGAGGGTTAGTAATTGAGGATGTGCTGCACTATTACAGGGTCAGTAATTGAGTGTGTGCTGTACTATTGGAGTTTCAGTAATTGAGGGTGTGCTGCACTATTGGATGGTCAGTAATTGAGGGTGTGCTGCACTATTGGAGTGTCAGTAATTGAGGGTGTGCTGCACTATTGGAGGGTCAGTAATTGAGGGAGTGCTGCACTATTGGAGTTTCAGTAATTGAGGGTGTGCTGCACTATTGGGCTGTCAGTAATTGAGGATGTGCTGCACTGTTGGAGTGTCAGTAATTGAGGGTGTGCTGCACTATTGGAGGGTCAGTAATTGAGGGTGTGCTGCACTATTGGAGGGTCAGTAATTGAGGGTGTGCTGCACTATTGGATGGACAGTAATTGAGGGTGTGCTGCACTATTGGAGTGTCAGTAATTGAGGGTGTGCTGCACTATTGGAGTGTCTGTAATTGAGGGTGTGCTGCACTATTGGAGTGTCAGTAATTGAGGATGTGCTGCACTATTGGATTGTCAGTAATTGAGGGTGTGCTGCACTATTGGAGTGTCAGTAATTGAGGGTGAGCTGCACAACTGCAGTGTCAGTAATTGAGGGTGTGCTGCACTAAAATATTATCAGTAATTGAGGGAATTCTGCACAATTGGAGGGTCAGTAATTGAGGGTGTGCTGCACTATTGGAGTGTCAGTAATTGAGGGTGTGCTGCACTATTGGAGTGTCAGTAATTGAGGTTGTGCTGCACTATTGGAGTGTCAGTAATTGAGGGTGTGCTGCACTATTGGAGTGTCAGTAATTGAGGGTGTGCTATATTATTGGAGGGTCAGTAAGTGAGGGTGTGCTGCACTATTGGAGTGTCAGTAATTGAGGGTGTGCTGCACTATTGGAGTGTCAGTAAAAGAGGGTGTGCTGCACGATTGGAGGGTCAGTAATTGAGTGTGTGCTGCACTATTGGAGTTTCAGTAATTGAGGGTGTGCTGCACTATTGGAGTGTCAGTAATTGAGGGTGTTCTGCACTATTGGAGGGTCAGTAATTGAGGGTGTGCTGCACTATTGGAGTTTCAGTAATTGAGGGTGTGCTGCACTATTGGAGTGTCAGTAATTGAGGGTGTGCTGCACTATTGGGGGGTCAGTAATTGAGGGTGATCTGCACTATTGGAGTGTCAGTAATTGAGGGTGTGCAGCACTATTGGAGTGTCAGTATTTGAGGTTGTGCTGCACTATTAGAGTGTCAGTAATTGAGGGTGTGCTGCACTATTGTAGGGTCAGTAATTGAGGGTGTGCTGCACTATTGGAGTGTCAGTAATTGAGGGTGTGCTGCACTATTGGAGTGTCAGTATTTGAGGTTGTGCTGCACTATTAGAGTGTCAGTAATTGAGGGTGTGCTGCACTATTGGAGTGTCAGTATTTGAGGTTGTGCTGCACTATTAGAGTGTCAGTAATTGAGGGTGTGCTGCACTATTGGAGTGTCAGTATTTGAGGTTGTGCTGCACTATTAGAGTGTCTGTAATTGAGGGTGTGCTGCACTATTAGAGTGTCAGTATTTGAGGTTGTGCTGCACTATTAGAGTGTCAGTAATTGAGGGGTGTGCTGCACTATTGTAGGGTCAGTAATTGAGGGTGTGCTGCACTATTGGAGTGTCAGTAATTGAGGGTGTGCTGCACTGTTGGAGTGTCAGTAATTGAGGGTGTGCTGCAGTATTGGAGGGTTAGTAATTGAGAGTGTGCTGCAATATTGGGGTGTCAGTAATTGAGGTTGTGCTGCACTATTGGAGTTTCAGAAATTGAGGGTGTGCTGCACTATTGGAGGGTCAGTAATTGAGAATGTGCTGCACTATTGGAGTGTCAGTAATTGAGGCTGTGCTGCACTATTGGAGTGTCAGTAATTGAGGGTGTGCTGCACTATTGGAGAGTCTGTAATTGAGGGAATTCTGCACTATTGGAATGTCATTAATTGAGGGTGTGCTGCAGTATTGGAGAGTCTGTAATTGAGGGTGTGCTGCACTATTGGAGTGTCAGTAATTGAGGGTATGCTGCAGTATTGGAGTGTCAGTAATTGAGGCTGTGCTGCACTATTGGAGTGTCAGTAATTGAGGGTGTGCTGCACTATTGGAGAGTCTGTAATTGAGGGTGTGCTGCACTATTGGAAGGTCATTAATTGAGGTGTGCTGCACTATTACAGGGTCAGTATTGAGTGTGTGCTGCACTATTGGAGTGTCAGTTATTGAGGGTGTGCTGCACTATTGGAGTGTCAGTAATTGAGGTTGTGCTGCACTATTGGAGTGTCAGTAATTGAGGGTGTGCTGCACTATTGAGAGTGAGTAATTGAGTGTGCGCTGAGCTATAAGAGAGTCATTTATTGAGGGTGTGCTGCACTGTTGGAGTGTCAGTAATTGAGGGTGTGCTGCACTATTGGGGAGTCAGTAATTGAGGGTGTGCTGCACTATTGGAGTGTCAGTAATTGAGTGTGTGCTGCACTATTGGAGTGTCAGTAATTGAAGTTGTGCTGCACTATTGGAGGGTCAGTTATTGAGGTTGTGCTGCACTATTGGAGTGTCAGTAATTGAGGATGTGCTGCACTATTGGAGGGTCAGTAATTGAGGGTGTGCTGCACTATTGGAGTGTCAGTAATTGAGGGTGTGCTGCACTATTGGAGTGTCAGTAATTGAGGGTGTGCTGCACTATTGGAGGGTCAGTAATTGAGGGTGTGCTGCACTATTGGAGTGTCAGTAATTGAGGGTGTGCTGCACTATTGGAGTGTCAGTAATTGAGGGTGTGCTGCACTATTGGAGTGTCAGTAATTGAGGGTGTGCTGCACTATTGGAGTGTCAGTATTGAGGTGTGCTGCACTATTGGAGTGTCAGTAATTGAGGGTGTGCTGCAGTATTGGAGTGTCAGTAATTGAGGGTGTGCTGCACTATTGGAGTGTCAGTAATTGAGGGTGTGCTGCACTATTGGTTTGTCAGTAATTGAGGGTGTGCTGCACTATTGGAGTGTCAGTAATTGAGGGTGTGCTGCACTATTGGTTTGTCAGTAATTGAGGGTGTGCTGCACTATTGGAGTGTCAGTTATTGAGGGGTGTGCTGCACTATTGGAGGGTCAGTAATTGAGAATGTGCTGCACTATTGGAGTGTCAGTAATTGAGGGTTTGCTGCACTATTGGAGTGTCAGTAATTAAGGGTGTGCTGTACTATTGGAGCGTCAGTAATTGAGGGTGTGCTGCACTATTGGGGTGCCTTTCATTGAGGGTATGCTGCACTATTGGAGTGTCAGTAATTGAGGGTGTGCTGCACTATTGGAGTGTCAGTAATTGAGGGTGTGCTGCCACTATTGGAGTGTCAGTAATTGAGGGTGTGCTGCACTATTGGAGTGTCAGTAATTGAGGGTGTGCTGCACTATTGTAGTCTCAGTAATTGAGGGTGTGCTGCACTATTGGGTGCCTTTCATTGAGGGTATGCTGCACTATTGGAGTGTCAGTAATTGAGGGTGTGCTGTACTATTGGAGCGTCAGTAATTGAGGGTGTGCTTCACTATTTGCAGTGTCTGTATTTGAGGGTTTGCTGCACTATTGGAGGGTCAGTAATTGAGGGTGTGCTGCACTATTGGAGTGTCAGTAATTGAGGGTGTGCTGCACATTTATTGTGTCAGTAATTGAGGTTGAGCTGCACTATTGGAGGGTCAGTAATTGAGGATGTGCTGCACTATTACATGGTCAGTAATTGAGGTGTGCTGCACTATTACAGGGTCAGTAATTGAGGGTGTGCTGCACTATTGGAGTTTCAGTAATTGAGGGTGTGCTGCACTATTGGAGTGTCATTAATTGAGGTTGTGCTGCACTATTGGAGTGTCAGTAATTGAGGATGTGCTCGCAC
>NW_027597316.1:0-15000 GCF_964194155.1 Cetorhinus maximus
CAATCCCTTCCGACAGAGAGCGCCGACCAGGAAATCAGCCAACCTCGATCACTGAGAGCTTTGGTTCCTTCCAAGAACCTCCCCAAGTGTCGGGCTGTGTGCCAGGGAAATGTCCCCTGCAGTTCATCCAGGATGGGAGGAAGTGCCCTGACATTAATGTGTGTGTGTGAGAGAGAGAGAGGGTGGCACAAGGATCTGCCAGTTGACAAGCTGCCAATCTGTGGAATGCAGAGAGGCGGATCAGAGATGGGCGGAGAGAGCTTCCTAGCCGAGCCCTATAAATACCCAGAGAGATCCTGGCAGAGTCAGACAGCGAGAGAGAAGGAGTGAGGCAGACTGGGACCTCTGAACACACTCACACTCACACACACACAGAGGCAGAGTTTACACTGAGGTATCGCAGGATGTCTCCCACCCTGAGTGAGTACATATATATGTGTCTGTCAACACGCAGGAACTTTCTCACCCACCTTGGCAACTTCTCTTTCCCCCCATCCCCATCTTTCCCTCCATCCCCATCTTTTATTTTCTCCATCTCTCCATCTGTCCCTGTCTCTCTCTCTCTCTCTCTCTCTCTGCCCCTCTCTCTGTCTCAATCTCTCTCTGTCTCGCTTTACCTCTCTCTCTGTCCAGCTCTGTCTATCTCTCTGTATCGCGCTATCTCTCTTATATCTCTCACTCTCTGTCTCTCTCTCTGTCTCTCACTCTCTCTCTGTCTCTCTCTTATATCTCTCACTCTCTGTCTCTCTCTCTCTCTGTCTCTCACTCTCTCTCTCTCTCTGTCTCTCTCTCTTTCTCTGTCTCTCTCACTCTTATATCTCTCACTCTCCGTCTCTCTCTCTCTCTCTGTCTCTCTCTCTCTCTCTCTCTGTCTCTCTCTCTCTCTTATATCTCTCACTCTCCGTCTCTCTCTCTCTCTGTCTCTCTCTCTCTCTGTCTCTCTCTCTCTCTCTCTCTGTCTCTCTCTCTCTTATATCTCTCACTCTCCATCACTCTCTCTGTCTCTCTCTCTGTTTCTCTCTCTCTGTATCTCACTCTCTGTCTCTCTGTCTCTGTCTCTCTCTCTCTATCTCACTCTGTCTCTCTCTCTCTGTCTCTCTCTCTGTCTCTCTCTCTCTCTGTCTCTCTCTGTCTCTCTCTCTCTGTCTCTCTCTCTCTGTCTCTCTCTCTCTGTCTCTCTCACTCTATCTCTCTCTCTCTCTGTCTCTCTCTGCCCCTCTCTCTGTCTCAATCTCTCTCTGTCTCTTTCGCTCTGCCTCACTCTATCTATCTCTCTCTGTCTCGCTTTACCTCTCTCTCTGTCCAGTTCTGTCTATCTCTCTGTATCGCTCTATCTCTCTCTTATATCTCTCACTCTCTGTCTCTCTCTCTCTCTGTCTCTCTTTGTGCCTCTCTCTCCCCGTCTCTGTCTTTCTCCCTCTGTATCTTTGTCTCAGTCTCTCTCTCCGTCTCTCTTTCTGTCTGTCCCTCTCTCTGTGCCTCTCTCTCTCTTTCTCCCTCTCTCTATGTCTCTCTCCCTCTGTCTCTCTCCATCTCTGTCCCTCTGCCTTTCTCTCTCTGTCTGTCTCTCTTTCTCTCTATATATATCTTTCTATCTCCCTCTCTCTCTGCACATTCACTCTCTCTCTCTCTCTCTCTCCCCCTGTCTCTCTTTCTCTCTATCTATCTCTCTCTTAGGTTTCTTTCTCTCCATCCCTCCACCCCATCTCTTCTCTCTGTCTGTCCCTCACACACTCTCTCTCCTACGGTTTGTGTGTGTGTGTGTGTGTGTGTCTCTCCCCGCTCTCCACCTCTCTCTCTCTGTTCCTCCCTCTCTCTGTCTCCTTGCCTCCAGTCTGTGTTTCTGCCTCTCAACCCCTCCTTCTGTCTCCCTTGCTGTCAGAGTGAGAGGAAGGAGAGTGTCAGTAATAGAGAGACGGACAGAGAGTGAGGGAGAGAGAGAAGGGACCGTGAGAGAAAGTATGAGAGTGAGATAGACAGATACATGAGGGATAGAGAGAGATCAAGACACAGTTGGGGGGCATGGTGCAGAGAGACAAAGAGAGAAAGAGTGTGAGACAAGGAGAGAGACAGAGAGAGATCAGAGAGAGGACAGAGGAAGAGAGAGAGACAGACACAGAGAGGGAGAGAGAGAAAGAGAGAGACAGACGGGGAAATAGAGAGACACAAGAGAGGCAGACAGCAAGTGACAGATAGAGAAAGAGCGTGAGAGAGAAGGAGAGAGAGAGAGACAGAGAGAGAGAAAGAATGAGACAGAGAGAGAAAGAGAAACAGGGAGAGAAGAGAGAGAGAGAGAACAGAGAGAGAGGACAGAGAGAGAGAGAAACAGACACAGAGAGTGAGAGGGACAGAAAGAGAGATAGAGAGATAGAGACAGAGAGGGAGAGACAGAGAGGGAGAGACAGAGAGGGAGAGACAGAGAGAGAGAAAAACAGACACAGAGTGAGAGGGACAGAAAGAGAGATAGAGACAGAGAGAGAGAGAGATAGAGACAGAGAGATAGAGACAGAGAGGGAGAGACAGAGAGGGAGAGACAGAGAGGGAGAGACAGAGAGGGAGAGACAGGGAGGGAGGGACAGAGAGAGAGACAGATAGAGACAGAGAGATAGAGACAGAGAGAGAGAGAGACAGAGAGAGAGACAGAGATAGAGAGAGATAGAGACAGAGAGATAGAGACAGAAAGAGAGAGACAGAGAGAGAGAGATAGACAGAGAGAGACAGAGAGAGAGAGATAGACAGAGAGATAGAGATAGACAGAGAGAGAGAGACAGAAAGAGAGAGACAGAGAGATAGAGATAGACAGAGAGATAGAGAGAGACAGAGAGAGAGAGAGAGAGATAGAGAGAGATAGAGAGACAGAGAGAGAGAGACAGAGATAGAGACAGAGAGAGAGAGAGAGAGAGAGACAGAGAGAGAGAGAGAGACAGAGAGAGAGAGACAGATAGAGACAGAGAGATAGAGACAGAGAGAGAGAGAGACAGAGAGAGAGAGACAGAGATAGAGAGATAGAGACAGAGAGATAGAGACAGAAAGAGAGAGACAGAGAGAGAGAGATAGACAGAGAGAGACAGAGAGAGAGAGATAGACAGAGAGATAGAGATAGACAGAGAGAGAGACAGAAAGAGAGAGACAGAGAGATAGAGATAGACAGAGAGATAGAGAGAGACAGAGAGAGAGAGAGAGATAGAGAGAGATAGAGAGACAGAGAGAGAGAGACAGAGATAGAGACAGAGAGAGAGAGTGAGAGGGACAGAAAGAGAGATAGAGACAGAGAGATAGAGACAGAGAGAGAGATGGGGGAGAGAGAGACAGAAACAGAGAGACAGGAAAGAGACAGAGAGAGAGAGACACAGAGAGAGTGAGAGGGACAGAAAGAGAGATAGAGACAGAGACAGAGATAGAGACAGAGCAAGGGAAATGGAAAGATGCAGAGAGAGAAGACGGAGAGAGCCAATGAGCTAGAGATAGAGACCGAGAGACAGAAAGAAAGAGAGAGAGATCCTGGGGAAGAGAAAGACAGGGAAAGGGGGAGAGGCACAGAGAGGGAGAGAGAGATTCCTTGGATTCCTGTCAGTGTGTGAGTATTGACGAGGACACTATGTCCTCGATTGGTGCTTCTCGTTTTGACGCAGTATCTCTCTCTCTCTCTCTCTATCTCTCTATCTCTCGCTCTGTGCAGCGAACCTTTGTGTTGTGATCCTGCTACGGATGGGGGGCCAGGAATCAGCGCCAGTGGAGGCTGACAGGCTCCTCGAGGAGCTCCATGACTACGTGAGGACGCTCCAGGACAAGACCCAGGGCCTGCTGGACACATACGTGAGTATCTCAGGAGGGTGCGGAGCAGAGGGGCCTAGCAAACGGTGGACTCTCCGTAACACCCCCGCCCGCTGCTGCAGACAAGAACCCACCCCAGCGCCATCTCCTGGGGGGCGAGAGGGGAGGCCCAGAGCCTCAAGTGAGCCAGCCTTAGGCCTACACCAAGGTGACGTCAACTGAAGCCTGAAGTCCACTCGGGCTTGACGTCAACCGAAGGCTGAGGCCTACCCCACCTCATGGCCTCAACTGAAGCCTGAGACCCTCCGACAATGCGGCCCTCCCTCTGTACCGACCCTCCGACAGTGCGGCTCTCCCTCAGTACTGACCCTCCGACAGTGCGGCTCTCCCTCAGTACTGACCCTCCGACAGTGCGGCGCTCCCTCAGCACTGACCCTCCGACAGTGCGGCGCTCCCTCAGTACTGACCGTCCGACAGTGCGGCTCTCCCTCAGCACTGACCCTCCGACAGTGCGGCGCTCCCTCTGCACTGACCCTCCGACTGTGCGGCGCTCCGTCAGCACTGACCCTCAGACAGTGCGGCTCTCCCTCAGCACTGACCCTCCGACAGTGCGGCGCTCCCACAGCACTGACCCTCTGACACTGCGGCTCTCCCTCAGCGCTGACCCTCCGACAGTGCGGCTCTCCCTCAGCACTGACCCTCCAACAGTGCGGCTCTCCCTCAGCACTGACCCTCCGACAGTGCGGCGCTCCCTCAGTACTGACCCTCCGACAGTGCGGCGCTCCCTCAGTACTGACCCTCCGACAGTGCGGCTCTCCCTCAGTACTGACCCTCAGACAGTGCGGCTCTCCCTCAGCACTGACCCTCCGACAGTGCGGCGCTCCCACAGCACTGACCCTCTGACACTGCGGCTCTCCCTCAGCGCTGACCCTCCGACAGTGCGGCTCTCCCTCAGCACTGACCCTCCAACAGTGCGGCTCTCCCTCAGCACTGACCCTCCGACAGTGCGGCGCTCCCTCAGTACTGACCCTCCGACAGTGCGGCGCTCCCTCAGTACTGACCCTCCGACAGTGCGGCTCTCCCTCAGTACTGACCCTCCGACAGTGCGGCTCTCCCTCAGCACTGACCCTTCGACAGTGCGGCACTCCCTCAGTACTGACCCTCCGACAGTGCGGCTCTCCCTCAGCGCTGACCCTCCGACAGTGCGGCTCTCCCTCAGTACTGACCCTCCGACAGTGCTGCGCTCCCTCAGTACTGACCCTCCGACAGTGCGGCTCTCCCTCAGCACTGACCCTCCAACAGTGCGGCGCTCCCTCAGCACTGACCCTCCGACAGTGCGGCGCTCCCTCAGCACTGACCCTCCAACAGTGCGGCGCTCCCTCAGCACTGACCCTCCAACAGTGCGGCTCTCCCTCAGTACTGACCCTCCGACAGTGTGGCGCTCCCTCAGCACTGACCCTCCAACAGTGCGGCGCTCCCTCAGCACTGACCCTCCGACAGTGCGGCGCTCCCTCAGCACTGACCCTCCAACAGTGCGGCGCTCCCTCGGCGCTGACCCTCCGATGTTTTGGGATGGGAGGGTCCGATTCGGCCGGAGTTCCTCCGCGCAGCAGGTTCTGAAATGCCTCTCTTTCTCTTTCAGCTGCTCAACCAGGGGGTTCCTTTCAACGGGAGCGACTTTTCTGCGGAGGGCCTGTGGCTCAGCGGCCTGCCCAGGGCCTCCATCCCTTACCGAGCCTGGCGGAACATGACGGATGAGCAGCGCTTGCTGGAGAACCACCAGGCCTACTCCCTCTTCCAGGAGTACCTGCAGCTCGTCCTGGACGACCAGCGGGAGCTCAGTCCCAACCGGACCGCCCTCCTCCTCCTCCTTAACCAGCTCCGCGACGACCTCACGCCCCTGCTGCGGCGCCTCACCGCCGCCCTCTCCGTCCTCCACCAGGCGAGGCCCTCCCCAGTCGAAGATCCCCTCGGGTCCCTGGACGCACCAGCGCCCTTCCAGCGGAGGCTGCGGGGGTATCTGATCCTCCGGGAGTACCGACTCTGGCTCATTCGCACCCGGAGGTCCTTAGCTGTCATGATGAGCAAGGCCCCTCTGGTCCAGTAAACGCCACATCCCTCTCCTGGAAGTCCTGCACTCCCTAATACACATCCCAGTTCCCTCACTTCCCCTGACCTTCGGGCGCTGGTTGCTCTCCGATTCCCTTCTCCCCTGCCCACTCCTCACATTGTCAACCAAGGAATGCACAAAGTGTAACAGAGACTATTAAAGCTGTGAAAGGGGTACACAGCACCATGCCTGCTTTTATTTATTATTTGTGCATGGGATGCGGGCGTCGCTGGCTAGGCCAGCATTTATTGCCCCATCCCCTAACTGCCCCTTGTTCAGAGGGCATTTCAGAGTCAACCACATGGCTGTGGGTCTGGAGTCACGTGTAGGCCAGACCGGGTAAGGACGGCCAATTTCCTGCCCTAAAGGACATCCGTGAACCAGATGGGTTTTATACGACAATGAACCAGATGGGTTTTTTATTTAACAAAAATAAAGCAGATGGCTTTTTTTAACAACAATGAACCAGATGGGTTTTTTTACAACAATGAACCAGGTGTGTTTTTTTACAACAATGAACCAGATGTTTTTTTTTTAACAAGAATGAACCAGATGGTTTTTTTTTTAACAAGAATGAACCAGATGGGTTTTTTTACAACAATGAACCAGATGGGTTTTTTTTACAACAATTAAATAGATCGGTTTTTTTTATAACAAGAATGAACCAGATGGGTTTTTTTTACAACAATGAACCAGATCGGTTTTTTTTACAACAATTAAATAGATCGGTTTTTTTTATAACAAGAATGAACCAGATGGGTTTTTTTTACAACAATGAACCAGATCGGTTTTTTTTACAACAATTAAATAGATCGGTTTTTTTTATAACAAGAATGAACCAGATGGGTTTTTTTACAACAATGAACCAGGTGTGTTTTTTTACAACAATGAACCAGATGTTTTTTTTTTAACAAGAATGAACCAGATGGTTTTTTTTTTAACAAGAATGAACCAGATGGGTTTTTTTTACAACAATGAACCAGATGTTTTTCTTTAACAAGAATGAACCAGATGGGGTTTTTTTACAACAATGAACCAGATGGGTTTTTTTACAACAATGAACCAGATGGGTTTTTTTAACAAGAATGAACCAGATGTGTTTTTTTGCAACAATGAACCAGATGGGTTTTATACGACAATGAACCAGATGGATTTTTTTAACAAGAATAAACCAGATGGGGTTTTTTTACAAGAATGAACCAGATGTGTTTTTTTACAACAATGAACCAGATGGTTTTTTTTAACAAGAATGAACCAGAAGGGTTTTTTTACAACAATGAACCAGATGGGTTTTTTTTTAACAAGAATGAACCAGATGGGTTTTTTTTAACAAGAATGAACCAGATGAGTTTTTTTACAACAATGAACCAGATGTGTTTTTTTACAACAATGAACCAGATGGGTTTTTTTTTAACAAGAATGAACCAGATGGGTTTTTTTTAACAAGAATGAACCAGATGGGTTTTTTTACAACAATGAACCAGATGTGTTTTTTTACAACAATGAACCAGATGGGTTTTTTTTTTTAACAAGAATGAACCAGATGGGTTTTTTTTAACAACAATGAACCAGATGGGTTTTTTTTAACAACAATGAACCAGATGGGTTTTTTTTACAACAGTCAGCAATGGTTTCATGGTCATTATAAGACTTTTCAACTCCAGATTTTTAATCAAATTCAAATTCCATCATCTGCCTTGAGGGGGATTCGACCCCGGGTCCCCTATCTCGTCCAGTGACATGACAATACCGCTACCCCATCACCTCCCCCGTGGTGTATATATATTTTACTGTACATAGGAATCACTGTGAATAAATATCACCAGAGTGTTTTATACCGACTTGGAGTCCAAAGTGTTCGTTTGTGCGAGTTCGAAACGTGAGACTGGAAGAGGTGCAATTTCTGTGTGCGTGTGTCTGTGTGGCCAGGAGTTTTGCCCTTGTCGGGTGGGCTCGGTGGAGGGTGCCGGACCGCGGTTTCACCGCCCAGCGTCGGACGCGCGCTCAGCGCTGCCTGTGCGGGCGAGGGAGGAGGGCAGGCGTGTGGGGAAAAGCTCCCTGAGCCATGGAGCTGCCCGAGTGGAAACAAAGATTTTTAAGAACTAAAAATAAAGAATTTGAAATGGGTTAAAAAAGACACGTCCCCTCGAGTGGCTCGGTCCCACCAGCGAGAAGTTGCTGTTGGTGTTGGTGAAACGTTAAGGTTTATCTGACGTTTCATTGCTGCGGGGATCCTCGTCCCGCCGTCCCCGTGGATGAGGTTTCCTGAAAACTCGACAGGTCGCTGGGGCTTTCTGCCTGTTGTAAGGTTGGACGGGCAGCGAAAGATTTCATTCAATTCCTCCATTAATGGCCTTAATAGGCCTTTGAATTGTGTGTGTTGTGTGTGTGTGTCTGAAAGTGTGTGTCTGAGAGTGTGTGAGTGTGAGTGTGTCTGTGAGTGTGTGTGTGTCTGTGAATGTGTGTGTGTCTGTGTGAGTGTGTGTGTGTGAGTGTGTCTGTGAGTCTGTGTGTGTGTGTGCCTGGCAGTCTGTGTGTGTGTCTGTGAGTGTGTGTGTGCGTGTGTGTGTCTGGGAGTGTGTGTGAGTGTGTCTGTGAGTGTGTGTGTGTCTGTGAGTCTGTGTGTGAGTCTGTGTGTGTGTCTGTGAGTGTGTGTGTGTTTGCATGTCTGGGAGTGTGTGTGTGTCTGGGAGTATGTGTGTGTGTGCCTGTGAGTGTGTGTGTGTCTGGGAGTGTGTGTGTGTGTGTGAGCGTGTCTGTGTGTATGTGCCTGTGAGTGTGTGTGTGTCTGTGAGTGTGCGTGTGTGTGTGTGTGAGTGTGTCTGTGTGTGTGTGTGTGTGTACCTGTGAATGTGTGTGTGTGCGCGTGTCTGTGTGTATGTGCCTGTGAGTGTGTGTGTGTCTGCGAGTGTGTGTGTGTCTGTGAGTGTGTGTGTGTCTGTGAGTGTGTATGTGTGTGTGAGTGTGTATGAGTGTGTGTGTGTGTGTGTGTGAGTGTGTGTGTGTCTGTGAGTGTGTGTATGTGTGTGAGTGTGAGTGTGTGTTTCTGTGTGTGTGTTACCATTGACCAGAAACCAAACTGGACTAGCCATATAAATACTGTGACTACTGCAAATAACTTACCTCCTGACTCTCCAAAGCCTGTCCACCATCGACAAGGCACAAGTCAGGAGTGTGATGGAATACTCCCCACTTGCCTGGATGAGTGCAGCTCCCACAACATGACACCGTCCAGGACAAAGCAGCCCCGCTTGATTGGCGCCCCATCCACAAACATTCACTCCCTCCACCACCGACGCACAGTAGCAGCAGTGTGTGTACCATCTACAAGATGCACTGCAGCAACTCACCAAGGCTCTGTCAACAGCGCCGCCCAAACCCATGACCTCTACCATCTAGAAGGACGAGGGCAGCAGACACATGGGGAACACCACCACCTGGAAGTTCCCCTCCGAGCCACTCACCCATCCCGACTTGGGAAATATACCGGCCGTTCCTTCACTGTCGCTGGGCCCAAATCCTGGAACTCCCTCCCTAACAGCGCTGTGGGTGTACCTACACCACACGGGGACTGCAGCGGCTCAAGAAGGTGGCTCACCCACCACCTTCTCAAGGGGCAATAAGGGGTGGGCAATAGATGCTGGAGTAGATAGTGACTCCCTCATCCTGAGATTGAAAAAACAATGGTGGAGCAATGGGAATTTGGGTACGCACAAGAGGCTGGAATTGGATGGAGCACAGCGATCTCGGGGGGTTGTAGATTTGGAGGCGGTTACAGAGATAGGGAGGGGTGTAGGGGCTGGAGGAGGTTACAGAGATAGGGAGGGGTGTAGGGGCTGGAGGAGGTTACAGAGATAGGGAGGGGGTGTAGGGGCTGGAGGAGGTTACAGAGATGGGGAGGGTTGTAGGGGCTGGAGGAGGTTACAGAGATAGGGAGGGTTGTAGGGGCTGGAGGAGGTTACAGAGATAGGGAGGGGGTGTAGGGGCTGGAGGAGGTTACAGAGATAGGGAGGGGTGTAGGGGCTGGAGGAGGTTACAGAGATAGGGAGGGTTGTAGGGGCTGGAGGAGGTTACAGAGATAGGGAGGGTTGTAGGGGCTGGAGGAGGTTACAGAGATGGAGGGTTGTAGGGGCTGGAGGAGGTTACAGAGATAGGGAGTGTTGTAGGGGCTGGAGGAGGTTACAGAGATAGGGAGGGTGTAGGGGCTGGAGGAGATTACAGAGATAGGGAGGGTTGTAGGGGCTGGAGGAGGTTACAGAGATGGAGGGTTGTAGGGGCTGGAGGAGGTTTCAGAGATAGGGAGTGTTGTAGGGGCTGGAGGAGGTTACAGAGATAGGGAGGGTGTAGGGGCTGGAGGAGATTACAGAGATTGGGAGGGTTGTGGGGCTGGAGGAGGTTACAGAGATAGGGAGGGAAGTAGGGGCTGGAGGAGATTACAGAGATAGGGAGGGGGTGTAGGGGCTGGAGGAGATTACAGAGATAGGGAGGGGTGTAGGGGCTGGAGGAGGTTACAGAGATAGGGAGGGTTGTAGGGACTGGAGGAGGTTACAGAGATAGGGAGGGGGTGTAGGGGCTGGAGGAGGTTACAGAGATAGGGAGGGTTGTCGGGGCTGGAGGGGGTTACAGAGATAGGGAAGGGTGTAGGGACTGGAGGGGGTTACAGAGATAGGGAGGGAAGTAGGGGCTGGAGGAGGTTACAAAGATAGGGAGGGGTGTAGGGGACTGGAGGAGATTACGGAGATAGGGAGGGTTGTAGGGGCTGGAGGAGGTTACAGAGATAGGGTGGGTTGTAGGGGCTTGAGGAGGTTACAGAGATAGGGAGGGTTATAGGGGCTGGAGGAGGTTACAGAGATAGGGAAGGGTGTAGGGACTGGAGGGGGTTACAGAGATAGGGAGGGAAGTAGGGGCTGGAGGAGGTTACAAAGATAGGGAGGGGTGTAGGGGACTGGAGGAGATTACGGAGATAGGGAGGGTTGTAGGGGACTGGAGGAGGTTACAGAGATAGGGAGGGTTGTAGGGGCTGGAGGAGGTTACAGAGATTGGGAGGGTTGTTGCGGCTGGAGGACGTTACAGAGATAGGGAGGGTTGTCGGAGCTGGAGGAGGTTACATAGATAGGGAGGGTTGTAGGGGGCTGGAGGAGGTTAAAGAGATAGGGAGGGTTGCAGGGGCTGGAGGAGGTTACAGAGATAGGGAGGGGTGTAGGGGCTGGAGGAGGTTACAGAGATAGGGAGGGGTGTAGGGGCTGGAGGAGGTCACAGAGATAGGGAGGGTTATCGGTGCAGGTGAAAATGGTTGAAAATGGTGTGAGGGAAGCGATTCTGGGCTGGAGGTTAGTGTTGGAGATGAGACAGCCCTTGCGAGCGCCGCCAGGAAACCATTAAAGACCAAAATCCCTGTCAATCTCACCGATCGAAAATGAACAACGACTTCATGTCTGTCTCTGTAAAACACTTACTCCCTCTTCCTGTGCAGAGGGACAAGTCTGAGCATCAACCGCTGGCACATTTGGGGGGGTTAACGTGGGGCTGAGTCCCTGTGATGCCCACACGGTGAGGTCAGAGGGCGCGTGGGCCCTGCACCAGCCGGTCAGCCTCGCGTGGGACTGAGACCTGTGTACCAGCCAGCACGGAGACAGCTCCCAACTGGCACGCTTGACTTTAAAAATAACCCAAGAGCCGATAAACACTTAGCGTTAACCGACACCGGGCTACGAAGGCTCCTTCAGACCTACCGAATTATTACCGAAACCTCTGCGCCGAGCGGCCACCATTGTGATGCCGGAAAACCCCGGCTGCCAGCGTGCGCACAGCAAGATCCCGCCGGCTGCCAACGCCCCCCCCCTCACTATTTAGCCGTCGGTAGTCCAGGCAACGGAAGCCACCATTAACTCATGCCTCCTCGTCACTTAACCGGCGGGGAGGGAGGGGTTCTCCGCACTAGGCCGGGAATGAAGCCTGGTCCTTTCCTGCCCTTGCGATGGGCCCTGCCCGCAAACCATCAGAGGGACGGTGGGGGGGCCTATCCCAGGATTCGAGTCCATCACTGGGGATTAATGCAGCCGCACCAGACCATCCGATCCCCTGCCAAGAAACAGACTTCAGTGGCGTATATCAGAATGGGTGGGGGTCACTGAGATAGGCTGTCCTTTCCCCCTCTCAGACCGAGAGAGATAACCGGGAGAAGCAGAGAGAGGGAGAGAGAGAGAGTCATGGAGATATACAGCACAGAAACAGGCCCTTCAGCCCATCATGTCCCTGACAGCCATCAAGCACCTATCTGTCCTAGTCCCCTTTTCTAGCACTTGGCTGGAAGGAGAGAGAGAAAGGCAGACAGACAGAGAAAGAGAGAGAGAGAGAGGCAGAGAGAGATAGACAGAGACAGAGACAAAAGGAAAGCGAGGTTCAGAGTGAGAGAGAGAGAGAGACAAAAAGAGAGAGAGGGAGAGAGTGATGGACAGACAGGCAGAGACAGAGTTAGAGGCATAGAGAAAGAGAGAGAGGGAGAGACAAAGGAGAGAAGCAGAGAGCAAGAGGGAGTCAGAGAGAGGCAGGCAGAGAGAGAAGGAGAGAGGCAGGGAGTGAGATACAGACAGAGGGAGAGAGAAACAGAGACATAGAGAGGGGGAGAGGCAGAGAGAATGAGAGAGAAAGGGAGAGAAAGAGACAGGGTAAGAGAGAGGCAGAGAGAAAGTGACAGAGAGAGACAGACAGACAGAGAGAGAGTGTGAGAGAGGGTGGCAGAGACAGAGAGAGAGGCAAAAGGAAAGTGAGGCTCAGGGTGAGAGGCAGAGAGACATAGAGAGGGAGAGACACAAGGAGAGAGAGAGAGGACCAGACAGGCAGAGTTAGAGGCATAGGGAGAGGGAGAGAAGGAAAGAGAGAGAGAGAGAGGGAGAGAGAGGGAGAGAGGGAGAGAGAGGGAGAATGGGAGAGAGAGAGGGAGAGAGAGAGAGAGAGAGAGAGAGAAAGAGAAACAAACAGATAGAGAGGTGCAGAGTGAGAGACAGAGAGGCAGAGAGAGAGAGGGAGACAGAGAGAGAGGCAGAGGGAGAGGGAGAGAAAGAGAAACAGGCAGATGGAGAGAGAGAGTGTCAAAGAGACAGAGAGAGAGAGAGAGGAAGACAGGTAGAGAGAGAGACAGAGAGAGAGAGAGAAAAACAAAGACAAAGAGACAGGGAGAGGCAGAGAGAATGAGACAGAAAGAGAGAGAGACAGCGAGAGAGTGAGAGAGGGTGGCAGAGACAGAGAGAGAGACCAACAGAGGGACAGAGAGAAAGAGAGAGAGGGAGAGAGACAGAGAGAGAGACAGAAGGAGAGAGAGTCAGGGGCAGAGACAGAGACAGACAGATAGACAGAGAGAGAGAGACAGAGATAGAGAGCGTCAGGGGCAGAGACAGAGACAGACAGATAGACAGAGAGAGAGAGAGACAGAGAGAGAGAGAGTCAGGGGCAGAGACAGAGACAGACAGATAGACAGACAGAGAGAGAGTCAGGGGCAGAGACAGACAGACAGACAGAGAGAAGGAGATATTGGAAAAGAGAATATGGAGTGAGAAAGATTGACAGAGATAGAACGAGGTAATGAAGGAGAAAGCTGAGTGTGAGAGAGAGATAGAGAGACAGACTGAGAGAAGAGAGAGAGAGTGTCAGAATAAGAGAAAGAAAGAGAAGCTGAGATCGGCATCATTCCACTGTCCATCCAGACAGATTCCTGATTCACTCCACCGGACCCTCTCTCCTTCCTCTCACAACCCACACACAGAGCAGGAAACACCCAGGCTGCATCCCGGGCCTATGGAGAGCTGATCGAACAGCCGGCCTGGGACTGAGAGCAAAACCCTCAGATACACCGTCCTTTCCCCCTCTGGGACCGGGTGTCACAGTGCGTTAGATACACTGTCCTTTCCCTCTCTGGGACCGGGTGTCACAGTGCGTTAGATACACTGTCCTTTCCCCCTCTGGGACCGGGTGTCACAGTGCGTTAGATACCCTGTCCTTTCCCCCTCTGGGACCGGGTGTCACAGTGCGTTAGATACGCTGTCCTTTCCCCCTCTGGGACCGGGTGTCACAGTGCGTTAGATACACTGTCCTTTCCTCCTCTGGGACCGGGTGTCACAGTGCGTTAGATACACTGTCCTTTCCCCCTCTGGGACTGGGTGTCACAGTGCGTTAGATACGCTGTCCTTTCCCCCTCTGGGACCGGGTGTCACAGTGCGTTAGATACACTGTCCTTTCCCCCTCTGGGACCGGGTGTCACAGTGCGTTAGATACGCTGTCCTTTCCCCCTCTGGGACCGGGTGTCACAGTGCATTAGATACGCTGTCCTTTCCCCCTCTGGGACCGGGTGTCACAGTGCGTTAGATACTCTGTCCTTTCCCCCTCTAGGACCGGGTGTCACAGTGCGTTAGATACACTTCCTCTCCTGTGTTACTGGTGTCTGTAGCGCTGGGAGGAGTGGGACATGATCGCTGGAGTCCCTGACCTGTCGATATAAAACTCCCGGCCGTCTGGGGTCTGGTTAACCTGGACATCTTTTGGTTTCTGTTTCCCAGTTTCTTGTTGCTGTGAGTCCAGGGGAAGGAATTTTTCACAGATTCTTTTCTCCCCGTCCTTTATACTTTCCCTGATCTGCCTCTTCCAGTCAGGAGGTGAATAGCTGAAATGTTTGGGTGCTGCTCTCCGTCTCTCACTGCTTCCTCGTTCTGACCCACCCCAGCCCACAGCTACACACTGCCGTGGGCCACAGCACAATTCCCCGGCCTCTCCCACCCCTCAGCTCCCCACGTTCCCAGATTTCCCCCACTGGGGAAACTCTTTCCCTCTCACTGTTCCCGTCCTTAGAGTCTGGATCCAGAGAGCCCCAGGCAGTGCAGAGCTCCCTCCCACAGCGATCAGACCGGGTGGAGGGGGAGAGAGGGAGTGTGAGAGAGACATGGGGAGGTAGAGAAAGAGAGGGAATGACAGGGAGACAGATAGAGTGGGACTGAGAGACAGAGACAGAGGCAGAGGGAGAGAGAGAGAGAGAGAGACAGAGAGAGAGCGACAGGGGGACAGAGAGAGAGAGAGAGAGACAGAGATAGAGAGAGAGACAGGGGGACAGGGACAGAGGCAGCGGG
>NW_027597316.1:20000-87410 GCF_964194155.1 Cetorhinus maximus
CCTCTGGGACCGGGTGTCACAGTGCGTTAGATACACTGTCCTTTTCCCCTCTGGGACCGGGTGTCACAGTGCGTTAGATACACTGTCCTTTCCCCCTCTGGGACCGGGTGTCACAATGCGTTAGATACACTGTCCTTTCCCCCTCTGGGACCGGGTGTCACAGTGCGTTAGATACACTGTCCTTTCCCCCTCTGGGACCGGGTGTCACAGTGCGTTAGATACACTGTCCTTTCCCCCTCTGGGACCGAGTGTCAGAGTGCGTTAGATACACTGTCCTTTCCCCCTCTGGGACCGGGTGTCACACTGCGTTAGATACACTGTCCTTTCCCCCCTCTGGGACCGGGTGTCACAGTGCGTTAGATACACTGTCCTTTCCCCCTCTGGGACCGGGTGTCACAGTGCGTTAGATACACTGTCCTTTCCCCCTCTGGAACCGGGTGTCACAGTGCGTTAGATACACTGTCCATTCCCCCTCTGGGACTGGTTGTCGAATTGTCGACTTGGTCTCCGGTAAGTGCCTCTTTGCGATCGCCCTCAGCTCTGGAGTGTGTCACCCTGTTGTCCGGGGAGTGTCTGCTGATGGGGATCCGCTTCTTGACTGTGTGTGGACACAGTGCCCTGACTCACGGACATCGGAACGAGAGTCAGAGAGAGAGAGAGAGAGAGAGAGACAGAGGGAGAGAGTCATGAATTCCAGGGAACCACGATTGTGTATTGTGACCACAGCAGCCACTATTACTCAGGGCTGTCGCTGATGTCATGAGTTTGACGAAGTCAGGCAAGGAGCAGAGAGGCTTGGATGATTTATTCTTGGGCGGGATTTGGCCAGCGATTGGCTTTGTGGTGGCCTGAGTTGTGTGTGTGTCGAAAAATGACCTTTCCTTGCCCAATAACCCTTGCGAATGACTGAGTGTGCCTCCCACATTCCCTGGCACTGTTCCCAACCAGCTGCCTCACCACGTTCCTGTGTCATTATTTCCGGCCGCCCTTCATTCACAATGTGACTCTCTGTCCTCTGGTATTCCTCCCGGCCTTTCCCAAGAAAACAAAGCAGGGGTTTCGTGTATCGGCAACCCGCACTCCCCCTGCTCCCCACCCCACCCATCGACAGCTCCGAGCGGCACTTCCAGGGATGTTGGGCGCACTCTGACCCTCCGACAGTGCGGCGCTCCCTCAGTACTGACCCTCCGACAGTGCGGCGCTCCCTCAGCACTGACCCTCCGACAGTGCGGCTCTCCCTCAGTACTGACCCTCCGACAGTGCGGCTCTCCCTCAGCACTGACCCTCCGACAGTGCGGCACTCCCTCAGCACTGACCCTCCGACAGTGCGGCACTCCCTCAGCACTGACCCTCCGACAGTGCGGCTCTCCCTCAGCACTGACCCTCCGACAGTGCGGCTCTCCCTCAGTACTGACCCTCCGACAGTGCGGCTCTCCCTCAGCACTGACCCTCCGACAGTGCGGCGCTCCCTCAGCACTGACCCTCCGACAGTGCGGCGCTCCCTCAGCACTGACCCTCCGACAGTGCGGCTCTCCCTCAGAACTGACCCTCCGACAGTGCGGCTCTCCCTCAGAACTGACCCTCCGACAGTGCGGCGCTCCCTCAGCACTGACCCTCCGACAGTGCGGCGCTCCCTCAGTACTGACCCTCCGACAGTGCGGCGCTCCCTCAGAACTGACCCTCCGACAGTGCGGCGCTCCCTCAGCACTGACCCTCCAACAGTGCGGCGCTCCCTCAGTACTGACCCTCCGCCAGTGCGGCGCTCCCTCAGTACTGACCCTCCGACAGTGCGGCTCTCCCTCAGCACTGACCCTGAGGGAGTGCGTGGGAGCAGACGCAGAGAAGTGGAACGTGTCTCCAGGTCCACGTCCCTCCCTCTTGGACACGGCCGGGAAGCCTGCCTGCTAACCCCGCCCGAGCTGTGCGACTTGGCATTACCTCACCCAATATGTCTGAGCCTTTACTGACACAGCTTCTCTCTAGCTGTGTCCTACAAATCTCTCTGTGTATCCAGCCATTGTCCCTCTTTACCTGTTCCGAGGGACGGAGAATGTCACAGCCCGAACGTCCTGTTACGAGGTTCAGGCCCAGAGAATTTCACAGCTTTCACTCCATCTCAGAACAGCTGCAGTCAGGCCGCTCTGCCTGTCAGATCTGTGCCAGGCCCTCTGCAAGGCCAATGCCTCTACTCTCACTTCTCCCTCCACCCCCTACCCCAGCGTCAACCTTCTCCCTTCCTCCACCCTGCACATTTTGCCTTTCCCGGTTACATCCCGAATCCCCCTCGATTGACCCTCCCTCCCCCACACTCTCAGGCAGCACGTTCCAGACCCTAACCCCTCGATTGACCCTCCCTCCCCCACACTCTCAGGCAGCGCGTTCCGGACCCTAACCCCTCGATTGACCCTCCCTCCCCCACACTCTCAGGCAGCACGTTCCAGATCCTAACCCCTCGATTGACCCTCCCTCCCCCACACTCTCAGGCAGCGCGTTCCAGATCCTAACCCCCTCGATTGACCCTCCCTCCCCCACACTCTCAGGCAGCGCGTTCCAGATCCTAACCCCCTCGATTGACCCTCCCTCCCCCACACTCTCAGGCAGCGCGTTCCAGACCCTAACCCCCTCGATTGACCCTCCCTCCCCCACACTCTCAGGCAGCGCGTTCCAGACCCTAACCCCCTCGATGGACCCTCCCTCCCCCACACTCTCAGGAAGCGCGTTCCAGATCCAAACCCCTCGATTGACCCTCCCTCCCCCACACTCTCAGGCAGCGCGTTCCAGATCCTAACCCCTCGCTGTGTGAAAAAGTTTCTCCTCGTGTCTCCGTCGCTCCTTTTACCCATCGCCTTCAATCCGTGTCCCTCTGCTTCTCCATCCTTCCCCCAATGGGAACAGTTTCTCCCGATCCACTCTGCCCCAGGACCCCTCGTGATTTTGAACACCTCGATCAAATCCCCTCTCGACCTTCTCTTCTCCGAGGAGAACAGTCCCAACTTCTCCAATCGATCCATGGAACTGAAGTTAGTGTTCACAGTACCACAACAGGCCACTCGGCCCCTCTCCGCTGTGCTGGCCTCCCTGCCCCCACACCAGCCTCCTCCCGCACTCCCTCTCTTCCTCTCCCCCCCACCCACCATCCACATCTCCTCCTACTCCTCCCTCCCTCATGTGTTTATCCAGCTTCCCCGCTCCCCACCCCCCACCTTAAATCTCTCGACACGATTCCCCTCTCCCCGTGGGAGCGAGTCCCACACTCTCCCCGCTCTCCGGGGTAAAGGCGTTTCTCCCCAATTCCCCGTTGGGATTTATCAGTGACTCTCTTATATTGACAGATCCCCCACCCCCTCCCCCTCCAGCCCGAGTTCTGGTCTCACCCACAAGGGGAAACATCTTCTCTACGTCTACCCTATCGAAACCCCTTTCGTTATCTCAAAGATCCCGATCAGGTCACCCCCTCGGCCTTCTCTGTTCTAGAGAGAAGAGCCCCAGCCTGTTCAATCCTTCCTGATATTTATAACCTCTCCGTTCTGGTATCAGGCTGGTAAATCCATCATACACCTTCTCCTGTGTCTCTCTATCCCTTTTACAATACGGAGACCGGAACTGTGCACGGTGCTCTGAGTGTGGTCTAACCGAGGGATACGGAGACTGGGACTGTGCACAGTCCTCCGAGTGTGGTCTAACCGAGGGATACGGAGACCGGGACTGTGCACAGTGCTCCGAGTGTGGTCTAACCGAGGGATACGGAGACCGGGACTGTGCACGGTTCTCCCAGTGTGGTCTAACCAAGGGATACAGGGACCGGAACTGTGCACGGTGCTCCGAGTGTGGTCTAACCGAGGGATACAGAGACCGGAACTGTGCACGGTGCTCCGAGTGTGGTCTAAGCGAGGGATACGGAGACCGGGACTGTGCACGGTGCTCCGAGTGTGGTCTAACCGAGGGATACGGAGACCGGGACTGTGCACAGTGCTCCCAGTGTGGTCTAACCGAGGGATACGGAGACCGGGACTGTGCACGGTGCTCCGAGTGTGGTCTAACCGAGGGATACGGAGACCGGGACTGTGCACGGTGCTCCGAGTGTGGTCTAACCGAGGGATACGGAGACCGGGACTGTGCACGGTGCTCCGAGTGTGGTCTAGCTGAGGAATATGGTTTATGTTCCTTCTGAGCGAGGCCCAATCCTAATGTGACAGAAGCAGGCAGGATAGGAGTGGAAGGTGCTTCTGAGAAAGACGTAGATCGGCTGTGAGGGAAATCCCCGGTGTAAGGACTCAGCTTCTAGGCTGGTGACAGGCGTGGATCATATGTTCCCAGCAGGAAGGAGAGATTCGCACAGAAAGGGTTCTCTGTTCACGGGCAGATCGAATCTCCAGGATATATGCCCCAGGGGCACAGCAGAGCAGTCAGTTTACTCAAGCATTGACGTCAACATTTCTCATGTTCAGCATTCAGCACACGGCAGTCAGCAGGGGTGAGACCTCCTCCCCCTCAACTCACACTCTCACACTCAAACACACACACACACATACACACACACTCACACACACTCTCACACACACTCTCACACTCTCACACTCACACTCACACACACACACACACACACACACTCACACACACACACACATACTCTCACACTCACACTCACACACACACACACGTACACACACACACAGACACACACACACACACAGACACGTACACACACACATACACACACAGACACAGACACACACACACGCTCACACACACTCACACACACACGTATACACACACACACACATTCACAAACACACACACATTCACACACACATACACTCACACTCTCACACACACACACACACACAAACACACTCACACACACACACACACATTCACACACACACACACACACGTACACACACACACGCCTCGTGGGAGCGAGTTCCACACTCTCCCCGCTCTCCGGGGTAAAGACGTTTCTCCCCAATTCCCTGTTGGGATTTATCAGTGACTCTCTTACATTGACAGATCCCCCACCCTTCCTCCCCCTCCAGCCCGAGTTCTGGTCTCACCCACAAGGGGAAACATCTTCTCTACGTCTACCCTATCGAAACCCCTTTCATTATCTCAAAGATCTCGATCAGGTCACCCCCTCGGCCTTCTCTGTTCTAGAGAGAAGAGCCCCAGCCTGTTCAATCCTTCCTGATATTTATAACCTCTCCGTTCTGGTATCAGGCTGGTAAATCCATCATACACCTTCTCCAGTGTCTCTCTATCCCTTTTACAATACGGAGACCGGAACTGTGCATGGTGCTCCGAGTGTGGTCTAACCGAGGGATACGGAGACCGGAACTGTGCACGGTGCTCCCAGTATGGTCTAACCGAGGGATACGGAGACCGGAACTGTGCACAGTGCCCCGAGTGTGGTCTAACCGAGGGATACGGAGACTGGAACTGTGCACAGTGCTCCGAATGTGGTCTAACCAAGGGATACGGAGACCGGGACTGTGCACGGTGCTCCGAGTGTGGTCTAACTGAGGGATACGGAGACCGGAACTGTGCACGGTGTTCCGAGTGTGGTCTAACCGAGGGATACAGAGACCGGAACTGTGCACGGTGCTCCGAGTGTGGTCTAACCGAGGGATACAGAGACCGGAACTGTGCACGGTGCTCCGAGTGTGGTCTAAGCGAGGGATACGGAGACTGGGACTGTGCACAGTGCTCCAAGTGTGGTCTAAGCGAGGGATATGGAGACCAGAATTGTACACTCACAGACACACACACACACCCACTCACACACACCCACACACACACATACTCACATACACACACACACACACACACATGCACACCCACAGTCACACACTCACACACACTCACAGACACACACACGTACACACACACACACACACACAATCACACACACACACACTGTCACACACACACACACTCTCACACACAATCGCACACACACACTCTCACACACTCATACACGTACTCTCACACTCTCACACATACACTTACACAAAGGCACACACATTTGCACACACTCACACACACACACTCACTCAAACACAGACACACACACACACACACTCATACTCACACAGGCACACACATTTGCACACATTCAGTCACAATCACCCACACACACACTCACACACACAAACTCAAACACACAGACACACACACACAATGAGTAAAGGGCAGTGGGATTAGCTTGGTATTGATACTGGGCTATGGGGAGAGAGCGGGGCAGTGGGATTAGTTTGGGGATTGATACAGGGCTATGGGGAGAGAGCGGGGCAGTGGGATTAGTTTGGGGATTGATACAGGGCTATGGGGAGAGAGCGGGGCAGTGGGATTAGTTTGGGATTGATACAGGGCTATGGGGAGAGAGCAGGACAGTGGGATTAGTTTGGGGATTGATACAGGGCTATGGGGAGAGAGCGGGACAGTGGGATTAGTTTGGGGATTGATACAGGGCTATGGGGAGAGACCGGGGCAGCGGGATCAGTTTGGGGACTGATACAGGGCTATGGGGAGAGAGCAGGATAATAGGATGATGCAGTGTTTGATGTATTGAGTTATTGTGGACCTGGAGCTGACAGCTGGTACAGTTCCAGATCTGTGTTTGGAATAGATCCACTGGGGCTCCCTTTTGAATATTGCCGTAATTTCAAACGTTTCCCTGTGTACTGTTACTTCCTTGTTTGTACTGATACATACACTCCTGGTGCCTAAAGTCAGGGCTGGAAAAAACACCCCAGATTATCTCCAACATGTTTCCCAACTGAAATTTGCCTATTTCACACCGTGACTCCCCCTTTTACATTAACCCTTGGTTCACTTCTGGCCGTGAGAAAGAGGGAGAGACACCTACTCAACTGAGTATCCAACAGGAAAATCCCTGGACACAATCTTTCCAAGAGTGCAAGACACATCGGCAACCTGACATAGGGCAGCTGGTAGAGGCCCAAATCCATCCCTGGTCTAGTGCGGGACTAGGCTCCCCGACACACACACACACACACACACACACCAGGAAAGGCCCAGGCTAGATCCCAGGCCTAGTGCCGAATTAGCCAATCGAGGGAAGTGTCCATGTGTGTCTTGGTGGGGGCGCAGCATTGACTGATACTGATGGATAGACAGACAGAAAGCCACAAGATAGACAGATGGAGAGATAGAGAGAAAGGTGGAGAGACAAATCGGGAGGAAGACGGAGAGATAGACAGAACGGATGGGACGAGAGAGAAGTGAAGGGAGAGGTAGGAAGGCGGAGTGACAGAGGGAAAGGCAGGGTGATAGTGAGAAAGATAGAGAGATAGAGATGGAGAGGGAGGGAGAAAGTTGGAGAGAAAGCGAGAAAGATGGAGAGGTCGAGATGGAGAAGTAGAAAGGAAGATGGAGAGAAAGAGAAAGATGGAGAGGGCACGACGGAGAGGTAGAGAGAAAGATTGAGAGAAAGAAAGAAAATGGAGCGATGGGCAGGATGGTAGAGAGGTAGAAAGAACAATGATAAAAAGAAAGATCAAGAGATAGATGGAAAGATGGAGAGATAGCAGGGTAGAAAGATAGAGAGAAAGATGGAGAGATTGAAAGAAAGATGGAGAGTTGGAGAGAAAGATAGAAAGATGGAGAGATAGAGAGAAAGTTAGACAGAGAGAAAGTTGAAGAGATGGAGAGAAGGATGAAGAAATAGAGAGGGAGAGATAGAATGAAAGATGGAGCGATAGAAAAGGAGAGACAGAGATGGAGAGACAGAGAGAAAGATGGGGAGAGAGAATGAAAGATGAAGCGATAGAAACAGTGAGATAGAGAGAGAGATGGAGAGATTGAGAGAAAGGTGGGGAGTAGAGTGGGAGAGATAGAATGAAAGATGGAGAGATAGAGATGGAGAGATAGAATGAAAGATGGTGAGTTAGGGAGAAAGTTGAAGAGTTAGAAAGATGGCGAGATAGAGAGAAAGATGGAGAGAGAACGAAAGATGGAGATAGAGAGAAAGATGGAGAAAGGTTGAAAGATGGAGATAGAGAGAAAGATGGGGAGATAGAGATGGAGGGATAGAGAGAAAGGTAGAGAGGGAGAGAGAGAGAGAGAGAAAGATGGAGAGAATGATGGGGAGACAGGGAAAGACGTGGAGAGATAGAGAGAAAGATGGCGAGGCAGAGAGAAAGATGGAGTGATAGAGGTGGAAAGATAGCGAGAAGGGTGGAGAGAAAGAAAGGTGAAGAGAAAGAGAGAAAAATGGAAAGATAGAGAGAGAGGTGGAGAGAAAGAAAGAAAGATTGAGAGATAGAGAGAATGCTAGAGAGGTAGAGAGGGAGAGATAGAGAGAAAGGTTGAGTGATAGAAAGACAGTGGAGAGCGAGAGAACAATGTGGAGAGATAGAAAGAAAGATGGAGAAAAAGAGAGGTAGTTGGAGAGGTAGAGATGGAAAGATAGAGAGGAGAGTGGAGAGATTTAAAGAAAGATGGGGAGATAGAGACGGAGAGATAGAACGAAAGAAGGAGAGAGGATGGGAGACTAGAGAGTCTGTGTTTCTGTGTTTGGTCTGTGTCTTTGTGTGAGTGTGTTTGTGTGTGTGTCTGTGTGGCTGGGTGGGGGGGCGGTATGTGGGTGTCTGTGTGGCTGGGTGTGTGTGTGTGTGTGTGCGCGTGTGAGTGAGTGAGTGTGTGAGTGTGTGAGACTGTATCTGTGAGTGTGTGTGTATGTGTGTGTCTGTGTCTCTGAGTGTGTGTATGTCTGTGTGAGTGTGAGTGTGTATGACTGTGTCTGTGTGTGACTGTGTGTCTGCGTGTCTGTGAGAGTGTGTGTATGTGAGAGTGTGTATGTGTGTGCGCGCCTGTGCGTGTCTGTGTCTATGAGTGTGTGTATGTCTGTGTGAGTGTGAGTGTGTATGACTGTGTGTCTATGCGTGTCTGAGTGTGTGTGTGTATGTGTGTGTGTGTGTATGTGTGTGTGTGTGTATGCCTGCGTCTGTGTGAGTATGTGTGTGTATGACTGTGTCTGTGTGTCACTGTGTGTCTGCGTGTCTGTGAGAGTGTGTGTATGTGTGTATATGTGTGTGCGTGCCTGTGCGTGTCTGTGGCTATGAGTGTGTGTATGTCTGTGTGAGTGTGAGTGTACATGACTGTGTGTCTATGCGTGTCTGAGTGTGTGTGTGAGTGTGTGTTTGAATGTGTGTATGTGTGTGTCTGCGTCTGTGTGAGTGTGTGTGTATGTATGACTGTGTCTGTGCGTGTTTGAGTGTGTGTGTATGTGTGTGTGTGACTGTGTGTCTGCGTGTCTGTGAGAGTGTGTGTGTGTGTGTGCATGTGCCTAGGTGTGTATGTGTGTCTGTGCCTGTGTGCATGTGGCTGGGTGTCTGTGTGCTCTGTTTGTGTCTGTGTCAGTGTGTGTCAACGTGTGTCTGTGCCTGTGTGTGTGCGAGTATTAGTGAGTATGTGTGAGTGTGTGAGTGTGTGTGTGTGAGTGTGTGTGTGAGTGTGTGAGTGTGAGTGTGTGTGTGTGTGTGTTTCTGTGTTTGTGTCTGTCGCTGTGCCAATTGCAAACTCCATTCATAACATTCCCGGCCGCTATCTGTGATTAACAGACTCTGTGAAGCCCCGAGAGCTGAAACTTTAACCCAGTTGTGAAAGAAACAAATCCTTTCGTTTTTTTTTTGTTACATTTCTCTGAAGGAACTTGCAGACTTTTAGAAACAAGCAGTTGAGTAATATTTGTGACGGGATGGGTAGGTGAGTAATGAAGGGAAATACATTCCCATTGATAAAGGTATTTCATGAATTATCATTTCACACATGGCTTATTCAGACACGTAGGCAATCTCTCTAAATTCAAACCCTGTTGTTAAAAAACAATCACCCAGGTGGGGGTGGATTGGGGAATTTCTATTTCTGACTCCTTTTCCGTTTTTCTCAGCTATTTAAAGGGGATTGTCTGTCAGGCAGAGTTCAGAGTCACAGCTCAATACATCAGCAACTTAGAGGCAAGATAGCAGAGACTTCACAATGCAGCACCTGAGAGGTAAGGGAGTGTCTCTCTCTCAACACTCTCCCCCCAGTCTCCACCCCTACTCTCTCTCTCCCTCTCTCCCACGCACTCTCTCCCTCTCTCCCTCCCACTGTCTCTCTCTCTCTCCCACCCACTCTCTCTCTCTCTCTCCCACCCACTGTCTCTCTCTCTCTCTCTCTCACTCCCACCCACTGTCTCTCCCTCTCTCCCTCCCACTGTCTCTCTCTCTCTCTCCCACCCACTGTCTCTCTCTCTCCCACCCACTGTCTCTCTCTCTCTCTCCCACCCACTGTCTCTCCCTCTCTCCCACCCACTGTCTCCCTCTCTCTCTCCCACCCACTGTCTCTCTCTCTCCCACCCACTGTCTCTCTCTCTCTCTCCCACCCACTGTCTCTCTCTCTCCCACCCACTGTCTCTCTCTCTCCCACCCACTGCCTCTCTCTCTCTCTCCCACCCACTGTCTCTCTCTCTCTCTCCCACCCACTGTCTCTCTCTCTCTCTCCCACCCACTGTCTCTCTCTCTCTCTCCCTCTCTCTCTCCCTCTCTCCCACCCACTGTCTCTCTCTCCCCCCAATCTCCACGCCTACTTTCTCTCTCCCTCTCTCCCTCCCACTGTCTCTCTCTTCCACCCACTGTCTCTCTCTCTCTCTCTCCCTCTCTCTCTCTCCCTCTCTCCCACCCACTGTCTTTCTCTCACTCTCTCTCTCCCAGTCTCTCTCTCTTTCTCTCCCTCTCTCTCTCTCCCTCTCTCCCACCCACTGTCTCTCTCTCTCTCTCTCACTCTCTTTCTCTCTCTCCCACCCACACTCTCTCTCCCCAGTCTCTCTCTCTCTCTTTCTCCCCACTGTCTCTCCCTCTCTCTCCCCCCAGTCTCTCTCTCTCTCTCTCTCCCCCTAGTCTCTCTCTCTCTTTCTCCCACCCACAGTCTCTCTCTCTCCCCCAGTCTCTCTCTCTCTTTCTCCCACCCACAGTCTCTCTCTCTCCCCCAGTCTCTCTCTCTCTCTCCCCGAGTCTCTCTCTCTCCCCCAGTCTCTCTCTCTCTCTACCCCACCGTCTTTCTCTCTCTCCCCCCAGTCTCTCTCTCTCTCTACCCCCCCGTCTTTCTCTCTCTCCCCCCAGTCTCTCTCTCTCTCTCTTCCCCACTCTCTCTCTATCTCTCCCCCAGTCTCTCTCTCTCCCCACAGTCTCTCTCTCTCTCTCTCCTCCAACCGTCTCTCTCTCTCCCTCTCAGCATCTCTGTCTCCCCAGTCTCCCGTATATATCCCTCCCTCACAACCTTTCCCTCCCTCTCCCTCTCTTTCTCTCTCTCTCCCCTCTCCCTGTATTTCGCTCCCCCTCTCCACCTCTCTCCCTCTCCTTTTCCCTCTTTCTCTGTCCCTCTCCATTTCTCCCTCCCTCTCTCTCTCTCCCCCTCTCTCTCTCCCTTCCTCATTCCTTCATTCTCTCTCTCTCTATTCCTTGCTCTCCCTCTCCCTTTCTCTCCCATTCTCTCTCCCTCCCTTCACTGTGTGCATGTGTGTGTGGAGAGAGCGAGAGAGAGGGAAGGTGGGATTACACAGAGGGAGGGAAAATGAGGGTGAAGGAAAGCATAAATAGAGGGAGCGGTACAGAGAAAGATGAGGGAGGGAGAGATGGATGGAGAAGGAGGGATTTGGAGGAAGGAGAGACTGGAGGGAGGGAAGGTGGAAATGGTGGGAGGGAAGGAGGGAGGGAAGGAGAAAATGGAGGGAGGGAATGTGGAAATGGTGGGAGGGAAGGAGGGAGGGAAGGAGAAAATGGAGGGAGGGAATGTGGAATTGTTGGGAGGGAAGGAGGGAGGGAAGGAGAAAATGGAGGGAGGGAATGTGGAATTGTTGGGAGGGAAGGAGGGAGGGAAGGAGAAAATGGAGGGAGGGAATGTGGAATTGGTGGGAGGGAAGGAGGGAGGGAAGGAGATAATGGAGGGAGGGAATGTGGAAATGAGGGGAGGGAAGAGGTTAGGGAAGGAGAAAATGGAGAGAGGGAATGTGGAAATGGTGGGAGCGAAGGACGGAGGGAAGGAGAAAATGGAGAGAGGGAATGTGGAAATGATGGGAGGAAAGAGGTGAGGGAAGGAGAAAATGGAAGGAGGGAATGTGGAAATGAGGGGAGGGAAGGAGGGAGGGAAGGAGAAAATGGAGAACGGGAATGTGGAAATGGTGGGAGGGAAGGAGGGAGGGAAGGAGAAAATGGAGAGAGGGAATGTGGAAATAGTGGGAGGGAAGGACAGAGGGAAGGAGAAAACGGAGGGAGGGAATGTGGAAATGAGGGGAGGGAAGGAGGGAGGGAAGGAGAAAATGGAGAGAGGGAATGTGGAAATGCTGGGAGGGAAGGAGAAAATGGAGAGAGTGAATGTGGAAATGATGGGAGAGAAGAGGTTAGGAAAGGAGAAAATGGAGAGAGGGAATGTGGAAATGGTGAGAGGGAAGGAGGGAGGGAAGGAGAAAATGGAGGGAGGGAATGTGGAAATGCTGGGAGGGAAGGAGAAAATGGAGAGAGGGAGTGTGGAAATGATGGGAGAGAAGAGGTTAGGAAAGGAGAAAATGGAGGGAGGAAATGTGGAAATGGTGGGAGGGAAGGAGGGAGGGAAGGAGAAAATGGAGGGAGGGAATGTGGAAATGTTGGGAGGGAAGGAGGGAGGGAAGGAGAAAATGGAGAGAGGGAATGTGGAAATGATGGGAGAGAAGAGGTTAGGAAAGGAGAAAATGGAGAGAGGGAATGTGGAAATGGTGGGAGGGAAGGAGAAAATGGAGGGAGGGGATGTGGAAATGGTGGGAAAGAAGGAGGGAGGGAAGGAGAAAATGGAGAGAGGGAATGTGGAAATGGTGGGAAAGAAGGAGGGAGGGAAGGAGAAAATGGAGAGAGGGAAGAACATGAGCAAGATGGAGAGAAATACTGAAAGGATGGGGCTGGGGAAAAGGGGAAGAATGCGAAGGAGGAGATGAGAAAGAAAGGCAGAAAAGGAGAGTCAAAAAAGAAAGGAAGGATAAAGACAAGGAAGAGAAGGGATGAAAAGAAGGAAGAAAAGACAGAAGTGGAGGAAAGCAAAGCAGAGAAATAGCCAGAAGGAAGAGATGGACAGAAGGAGAGGGAAAGAGGGGGAGAGAGAAAGGCTGGATTGATGTGTGTCCCTCACCAGGTCACTGACCATCAGAGAGAGATGCGGGGAGAGTCTGGAACTCCTGACAGTACGGCTCTCCCTCAGCACTGACCCTCCAACAGTGCGGCACCCCCTCAGTACTGACCCTCCGACAGTGCGGCGCTCCCTCAGCACTGACCCTCCGACAGTGCGGCTCTCCCTCAGTACTGACCCTCCGACAGTGCGGCTCTCCCTCAGTACTGACCCTCCGACAGTGCGGCTCTCCCTTACTACAGAAATTGTGGATGCTGCTGGAGGTTACAGAGATAGGGAGGGTTGTAGGGGCTGGAGGAGGTTACAGAGATAGGGAGGGTTGTAGGGGCTGTAGGAGGATACAGAGATAGGGAGGGGTGTAGGGGCTGGAGGAGGTTACAGAGATAGGGAGGGTTGTAGGGGGCTGGAGGAGGTTACAGAGATAGGGAGGGTTGTTGGGGTGGAGGAGGTTACAGAGATAGGGAGGGGTGTAGGGGCCGGAGGAGGTTACAGAGATAGGGTTGGGTGTAGGGGGCTGGAGGAGTTTACCAAGAAAGGGAGGGTTGTAGCGGCTGGAGGAGGTTTCAGAGATAGGGAGGGTTGTAGGGGTTGGAGGAGGTTACAGAGATAGGGTGGGTTGTAGGGGCTGGAGGAGGTTGCAGAGATAGGGGAGGGTGTAGGGGGCTGGAGGAGGTTACAGAGATAGGGAGGGATGTAGGGGGCTGGAGGATGTTACAGAGACAGGGAGGGTTGTAGGGGATTCATGAGGTTATGGAGATGGGGTGGATTGGGTATCGTGGTCTACAGGTGGGGTTTGAAAACAAGGATAAGAATAACCAAAGCCAAACTAAAACCTCTATCGTCTTCCCGCTCTTCCCCCTTTACCCACCCCTCCCAACCTGCAGGGGTCCTACTCATGTGCAGCTTCCTTGTGCAGTGCCAGTCGGCCTCCATCGCTGTGCCAACCTTAATCAAGCAGACCCACGACCTCTCGCTCCTGCTCCAATCGCAGACGTCCTCGCTGCTCAGATCTTACGTGAGTATATTGTCTCGGATAGGTCGCCTGCTCGCTGGTTTGGGATTGACCTGGGCGGGGTCCGGGCAGAGGGAGTGGGGGTGGGGGTGGGTAGCAGGGAGGGTCCGCTGCCTTGTGGGCACGGGGGGGGAGTCAGCCATCATCCTGGCCCACTGGTCGGCCCCTCGAGGGAACTCTGGTGCGTTGCTGGTCACTCGGTTACATTCTCGAGTTTGGGGGGGGCAAGTAGAGATGGGTAATAAACTCTGGCTGATGTCCACGTCCCCCCCCAATGAGTTTAAATAAACTTTCTCCAGTGGGTTCAGAACACAGGAGCTCAGGATATAAGGTTGGGAGGAGACCATTCGGCCCCTCGAACTCACACGTCCGACACGATCGCGGCTGACGGTCGGACTCCAGTTCGCTCTCCCTCGGCCCCGCTGAGGGGGTCCGAATATCTCTCGATCCCAGCCCGGGAATATGTCCCATCGACGGGGCCTCCACTGCCCCCTAGGGCCGAGAACACCCAGGGTTCACCGCCCTCCGAGTGATGAGATTTCCACCCTCGTCTCAGTCCAAAATGGCCGACCCCTTACCCTGAGACTGTGGCCCTTTCCCCGCCTCCTCACCCTCCCCACCTCGTGCTCTGAGTGTCGCGAGGCTAATGTTAACAGAGACCCAGGGTAATGCACTGGGAATCTGAGTTCAAATCCCACCACAGTCGGTAATAAAATTTGAATTCACATTTTAAAAAAAAAATCTGGAATTAAAAGTCTAACGATGACCATGAAACCATTGCCAATTGTCCTAATAAACCCATCTGGTTCACTAATGTCCTTCAGGGAAGGAGATCTGCCATCCTTACCTGGTCTGGGCCTACATGTGACTCCAGACCCACAGCCATGTGGTCGACTCTTAAATGCCCTGGGGGGCAAGGGAAATGAGGGATGGGCAATAAATGCTGGCCTAGCCAGCGACACCCGCATCCCATGAACAAATCGATAAAGAATCCAAGTATACCACATCTACTGGTTCCCCCTTTATCTACTCAACTAGTTACTGAATGCTGAGGTACCGAGGGATCTGGGGGTCCTGGTACATGAATCACAAAAAGTTGGTGTGCAGATGCAGCAAGTGATTTGGGGGAAGGCAAGCGAAATGTTGTCCTTTATTGCGAGGGGGGGTGGAGGATAAAGATTGGGAAGTCTCGCTCCGACTGTACAGGGCGTTGGGGAGACCGCACCTGGAGCACTGGGGACAGTTTTGGC
This sequence comes from Cetorhinus maximus, assembly GCF_964194155.1. Lineage (NCBI taxonomy): Eukaryota > Metazoa > Chordata > Chondrichthyes > Lamniformes > Cetorhinidae > Cetorhinus > Cetorhinus maximus. The sequence continues at coordinate 35,418 of NW_027597316.1, forward strand.
CTCCCTACTTAAGGAGGGATTGACCCCCACTGGAGGCCGTTCAGAGAAGGTCGATTCCTGGGACGAAGGGGGTTTGTCTTGTGAGGAGAGGTTGAGCAGGTTGGGCCCTGTACCCATTGGAGTTTAGAAGAATGAGAGGCGACCTTATCGAGACAGATAAGATTCTGAGGGGGGGAGGGAGCTCGACAGGGGGGGATGCTGAGAGGATGTTTCCCCGCCTCGTGGGGGGGAATCTAGAACGAGGGGAGGGGAACACAGTTTCAGAACGAGGGGTCTCCCGTTGGAGACGGAGATGAGGAGGAATTTCTTCTCTCAGAGGGTGGACAGTCTGTGGGATTCTCTCCCTCCCTCCCTCAGAGAGCAGTGGAGGCCGGGGTGTTGGATATACTCAAGGCCGAGTGACACGGGTTTCTGATCGACGAGGGAGTCGAGGGTTATGGGGAGGGAGGGACAGGAAAGTGGAGTTAAACCCACACTCAGATCAGGCATGATCTTATCGAATGGGAGAGGAGGGTTATAGGGGCTGGAGGAGGTTACAGAGATAGGGAGGGGTTATAGGGGCTGGGGGAGGATACAGAGATAGGGGGGTGTAGGGGGCTGGAGGAGGTTACAGAGATAGGGTGGGGTGTAGGGGCTGGAGGTGGTTACAGAGATAGGGAGGGTTGTAGGGGCTGGAGGAGGTTAAAGAGATAGGGAGGGGTGTAGGGGCTGGAGGAGGTTACAGAGATAGGGAGGGTGTGTAGGGGGCTGGAGGAGATTACAGAGATAGGGAGGGGGTGTAGGGGCTGGAGGAGGTTACAGAGATAGGGAGGGGGGTGTAAGGGTCTGGAGGAGGTTACAGAGATAGGGAGGGTTGTAGGTGCTGGAGGAGGTTACAGAGATAGGGAGGGTTGTAGGGGCTGAAGGAGGTTACAGAGATAGGGAGGGGGGTGTAGGGGGCTGGAGGAGGTTACAGAGATAGGGAGGGGGGAGTGAGGGCCATGGAGGGATTTGAAAACGAGGGTGAGTATTTGAGAACGGAGGCGTTGCCGGGGACCGGGAGCCGTTGTGGGGGGTCAGGGAGCGGCACAGGAGCGGGTGACGGGTGAACAACTAAAAAAATCCCTGGTTAGGCCCCGGATGGAGGATGGTGTCCGATTCCGGGATCCGCACTTCGGGAAGGACGTCCGGGGCCTGGGAGGGATAGAAACGGAGGGATAGAGAGAGCGGGATTGAGGGGTTATGGGGTGTGGGGGGAGGAGGAGGATGGTCAAGGGGCAAATTCCTGGATGAAGGGGGTTCGGTGTTGGGGGGGGTTTGAAAGTCTGAGAAGGTCGGGCCTCCTCCCGACCTCCTGCCTCTTCCGGCCTGAATTGTCGACCTCTGACCCCCCGACTCTTTCCTTCCCTCGGCAGCTGCAGGCGATGGGCCGCCCCTTCTCGGATCCGGATTTCTCCCTGCCGGGGATGCAGCTGGAGGGCCTACCCCAGGCCTCGGTCCCTTACCTGGCCTGGCGCCGGCTCGGTCACCAGGAGCGCCTGGCCGACAACTACCGGGCCTACAGCCTCTACGGGGAGTTCCTGCAGCTGGTGCTGGACGACCTCCAGGCCTTAGGCCTGAGGCCGGGCCCCGGGACGCTGTGGGACCAGCTGGCCTTCGCCAAGGTCCAAACGGAGGGCCTGCGGTCCAATGCCGGGTCCCTGCTGGGCGCCCTGCGCTACCCGTTGCCCGTCGTCGGCGACCCTCTGGATCCCGCCGCTTACGGCCACGCAGACTTCGAGAGGAAGGTCAGGGGCTACCTTGTGTGCCGGGGGTACAGAGACTGGATCAACAGGACCGTGAGGGATTTCCAGCTCCTCTCCTACTACTTCCCCGCATGATCCGTCGCGGCCAGAGAGACAGGATCCTCGCTTTCTACTCGCTCGAAGGATTTTGCTGCTGTGTTTTGTAGTTATTTCCCCCATCAAACACTCCCAGGGCAGGTACAGCACGGGTTTAGATACAGAGTAAATCTCCCTCTACACTGTCCCCATCAAACACTCCCAGGACAGGTACAGCATGGGGTTAGATACAGAGTAAATGTCCCTCTACACCGTCCCCATCAAACACTCCCAGGGCAGGTACAGCACGGGTTTAGATACAGAGTAAATCTCCCTCTACACTGTCCCCATCAAACACTCCCAGGACAGGTACAGCACGGGGTTAGATACAGAGTAAAGCTCCCTCTACACCGTCCCTATCAAACACTCCCAGGACATGTACAGCACGGGGTTAAATACAGAGTAAAGCTCCCTCTACACTGTCCCCCATCAAACACTCCCAGGACAGGTACAGCACAGGGTTAGATACAGAGTAAAGCTCCCTCAACACTGTCCCCCATCAAACACTCCCAGGACAGGTACAGCACGGGTTTAGATACAGAGTAAAGCTCCCTCTACACTGTCCCCATCAAACACTCCCAGGACAGGTACAGCACGGGTTTAGATACAGAGTAAATCACCCTCTACACTGCCCCCATCAATTACAGCAATTTCATGACACTACGGATTAACTGCTGACTATTGTACTTTGAGGAAATTTGCAGGGAGCCAGGAGAGTTTACACATTCTCTTAACACTGTGAGTTCCTGGCTGACTTGCCAAGCTATCATTGTCTTACATGAAAGTGCTGTCATTTATGCTAATGATTTTTACCTAAGATATTTATGAGAATGCATTTTGTTTTATGTGTATACATGAAGAGATATCTGACGATACAGCGGGTGTGGGGAATTGAGACTCACCCCAGTGCGCCACCTCGTGGCCGGAATTTGCACTACCTTTGTGACGGTTGACATAGAGATTTACAGTTGAGGACTGTGATAGGCAGTCCTGAGCAAAACTAACGTGATGAAGTAAGACCAATAGAAGATGAGGGGAATGGGCACTTCAGAAACCCACTCCTGCTCCCCATCTCGCTGCTCGAGTTTGCACTATATTCTGACGGTTGGCATAACCGGAGAAGAACTGAAGGAATTCACTGCTCATTACGACCTGTGCTCGAACATTTATACGTTAGAAATGCCCGCATCGATATTTCCAATCACAAAAAGCTATGTAAACATGTCACGGTGCAGTTCAGCCTTCCTACCACTAGTGGTGCCACCACTGTGACATGTTAACATAGCAAATCCCCATTCTCAGTCTCGCCATTAGTGTTTGTGCTGGAAATTGTGCTAGAAAATGCTGACAGGTGTAAAAATTTAATATATTGTAGACAGAGAATATATTTATAATATATAAATAGGTCTGTTTTCTATCTATTTTTAAATTAAGTTAATTTATATGAAGGGTTTTTCACCGAAGTTTAATTGTGATATAGAAACTTGTCCTTTATATTTTTCCAATGTAACTTATTGAAAAAAATAGAGTTTACTTAATTTGAAAGGGGTATAACCATCGATTTGAGATGGAAATGTACATGTTTTATGAAGAGGTTTGTTATGAATAAATGGTCTACCTATTATCTTATCTGGTGTGGTAAACAACTTTATCTCTGGCAGCCTCGTACACAGTGCAAGTGGAGCTTTATAAACACACACACACACAAACAGACAAACACACACATGCACTCACGCAAACACATACATACACGCACATACACACATACACACACATACACACTCTCTCACACACACTCGCACATACACCCACACACAGGCATACACATTCACACACACAAACACTCACACATACACACTGACACACACACACACTGAAACAAACATACATACACACACACACACACTCACTCACACACACACACACAATCACATACACACATACACACTTACAGGCACACATACGCACACAAACACTCACACACACTCATTCGCATACACTGACACATGCTCACACACTCCCATGCAAACACACTCATTGACACTCACAAACACACACACACTCACACATACACATTCACACACACAAACAATCATGGATATGCAGCCTCTCTCACACACACTTACACATATACAAACACACACTCACTCACACACACTCATATACACTCATTCTCACACGCACACACTCGCACACTCTCATGCACACACACTGATTGACTATCACAAACACACAAACACAAAGACACATACACATACTCACACACACTAACACACCCACTAAAACAATCATAAACATATTCACAGCCACAAACACACTCATGCATTCACACAGACACACACTCACACTCAAACACACACTCACTGACTGACACACAGTGTGGAAGTTGTGTGTAAATTTGAGTGTGTGTGTGAGTGCATATGTGTGTGTATGTGTATGTGAGTGCGAATATGTGTGTGTGTGATTGCGTGTGTGTATGTGTGTTTGTGCCTGTGTGTGTCTGTGTGTGTGTGAGTCTGTGTGTGTGTGAGTCTGTGTGTTTGTGTGTATCTAAGTGTGTATGAGTGTGTAAGTGCATGTCTGCATTTGTGAGTGTGAGTGTGTACATGTGTGTATATAAATGTGTATGAGTGTGTAAGTGGATATCGGGATGTATGTGTGTGAAAGTGTGTGTCTGTGGGTGTGTGTGGTGTGTGTGAGAGTGTGTGAGTGTGAGAGTGTGTACGTGTGAGTGTGTGTGAGTGTGGTGTGCATGTGTGTGAGCATGTGTGTGTGAGTGTGTGTGTCTGTATGTGTTTTCGTGTGAGTGTCTGTGTGTGTGTCAGGGACTGCGTGTGTGTGTCAGTCTCTGTGTGTATGTGTGCATGTGTGGGTGTTTGGGTGTTAGTGTGATTGCGTGTCTAAGTTTGTGAGACTATGGCTGTGTGTGTGAGTGTGTCTGCCTCTGTGTGTGTGTGTGAGTGTGCATGTGTGTGTGTATGCGTCTGAGTGCAAGTGTGTGTGAGTGCAAATATGTGTGCATTTGTGAGCATGTGTGTGTGTGTATCATTGTGTTAGCAGTGTGAGTGTGTGTCTGTGTGTGTATGTGTGTGTGTGTGTGTGTGTGTGTGTGTATGAATGTGTGTGTGTGAGTGCAAGTGTGATTGTGTGTGTGTGTATGTGTGTGTGTGTGCGTGACTGCGCGTGCATGATAGTGCGTGAATGTGTGAGTGTGTGTATGTGTATGTGTGAGAGTGCGTGTGTGAGTATGGGTGTGTGAGTGTGGGTGTGTGAGTGTGGGTGTGCGTCCTTGTGTGGCTGTGTCAGTGTGTGTATGTGTCTGTGCGTTTCTCTGTGTGTCAGTGTGTGTGTGTGCGTGTGTGTCTGTGTGCGTGTGTATGTGTTAGTTTGCATGTGTGAGTGGGGAGAGAATGAATATTGGCACAATGAATACCTGAAAAAAACTCCCAAAGTATCAATCCATTTACTGGTCTCAGTGTATGAAAGGAAATTGAATCATTCAGTGTACAGATATCTCCCTGAGAGAGAGGGAATGAGAGACACCAGTCAGTGTACAGATATCTACATGAGAGAGAGAGACTGAGCGACACCAGTCAGTGTACAGATATCTCCCAGAGAGAGAGGGACTGAGAGACAGCAGTCAGTGTACAGATATCTCCCTGAGAGAGAGGGACTGAGAGACAGCAGAAGTGTACAGATATCTCCCTGAGAGAGAGGGACTGAGAGAAACCAGTCAGTGTACAGATATCTACCAGAGAGAGAGGGACTGAGAGACGCCAGTCAGTGTACAGATAACTACATGAGAGAGAGGGACTGAGAGACACCAGTCAATGTACAGATATCTCCCTGAGAGAGAGGGACTGAGAGACACCAGTCAGTGTACAGATATCTACATGAGAGAGAGAGGGGACTGAGAGAAACCAGTCAGTGTACAGATATCTACCAGAGAGAGAGGGACTGAGAGACGCCAGTCAGTGTACAGATAACTACATGAGAGAGAGGGACTGAGAGACACCAGTCAATGTACAGATATCTCCCTGAGAGAGAGGGACTGAGAGACACCAGTCAGTGTACAGATATCTTCCTGAGAGAGAGGGGACTGAGAGACACTAGTCAGTGTACAGATATCTTCCTGAGAGAGAGAGGGAATGAGAGACACCAGTCAGTGTACAGATATCTCCCTGAGAGAGAGAGGGACTGAGAGACACCAGTCAGTGTACAGATATCTTCCTGAGAGAGAGGGGACTGAGAGACACTAGTCAGTGTACAGATATCTTCCTGAGAGAGAGGGACTGAGAGACACCAGTCAGTGTGCAGATATCTCCCTGAGAGATAGGGACTGAGAGACACCAGTCAGTGTACAGATATCTCCCTGAGAGATAGGGACTGAGAGACACCAGTCAGTGTACAGATATTCCCATGAGAGATAAAGACTGAGAGTCACCAGTTAGTGTACAGATATCCACCTGAGAGAGAGGGACTGATAGACACCAGTCAGAGTACAGGTATCCCACTGAGAGAGAGGGATTGAGAGTCAGCAGTTAGTGTACAGATATCTACTATAGAGAGAGGGACTGAGAGACACAAGTCAGTGTATAGATATCTCCCTGAAAGAGAGGGAATGAGTGACATGCGTCAGTGAACAGCTATCTCCCTGAGAGAGAGGGGACTGAGAGACACCAGTCAGTGTACAGATAACCCTCTGAGGGAGAGGGACTGAGAGACACCAGGCAGTGTACAGATATCTCCCTGAGAGAGAGGAAATGAGAGACACCAGTCAGTGTACAGATATCTCCATGAGAGAGGGTCTGAGAGACAGCAGTCAGTGAAATATATCTCCTTGAGAGAGAGGGACTGAGAGACACCAGTCAGTGTATTGATAACTCGCAGAGAGAGGGACCACGGGACACCAGTCAGTGTACAGTTATCTCCCTAAGAGAGAGGGGACCGAGAGACACCAGTCAGTGTACAGATATCTCACTGAGAGAGGGAGGGACTGAGAGACACCAGTCAGTGTACATATATCTCCCTGAGAGAGAGGGACTGAGAGACACCTTTCAGTGTACAGATAACCCTCTGAGAGATAGGGACTGAGAGTCACCAGCCAATGTACAGATATCTCCCTGAGATAGAGGGACTGAGAGACTCCGGTCAGTGTACAAATATCTCCCTGAGAGAGAGTGGACTGAGAAAAACCAGTCAGTGTACAGATATCTCACTGAGAGAGAGGGGACTGAGAGACACCAGTCAGTGTACAGGTATCTCACTGAGAGAGAGGGGACTGAGAGACACCAGTCAGTTTACAGATTTCTCCCGGTGAGAGGGGGACTGAGAGACACCAGTCAGTGTACAGATATCTCCCTGAGAGAGAGAGGGACTGAGAGACACCAGTCAGTGTGCAGATATCTCCCTGAGAAATAGGGACTGAGAGACACCAGTCAGAGTACAGGTATCCCACTGAGAGAGAGGAACTGAGAGTCAGCAGTTAGTGTACAGATATCTTCCATAGAGAGAGGGACTGAGAGACACAAGTCAGTGTACAGATTTCTCCCCGAGAGAGAGGGAATGAGTGACATGCGTCAGTGAACAGCTATCTCCCTGAGAGAGAGGGGACTGAGAGACACCAGGCAGTGTACAGATAACTACATGAGAGAGAGGGACTGAGAGACACCAGTCAGTGTACAGATAACTACATGAGAGAGAGGGACTGAGAGACACCAGTCAGTGTACAGATATCTCCCTGAGAGAGAGGGACTGAGAGACACCAGTCAGTGTACAGATATCTACATGAGAGAGAGGGACTGCGAGACACCAGTCAATGTACAAATATCTCCGTGAGAGAGAGGGACTGAGAGACACCAGTCAGTGTGCAGATATCTCCTTGAGAGAGAGAGGGACTGAGAGACACCAGTCAGTGTACAGATATCTCCCTGAGAGAGAGGGACTGAGAGACACCAGTCAGTGTACAGATATCTACATGAGAGAGAGGGGACTGAGAGATACCGGTCAGAGTACAGATATCTCCCTGAGAGAGAGAGGGGACTGAGAGAGACCAGTCAGTGTACAGATATCTCCCAGAGAGAGAGGGACTGAGAGACACCAGTCAGTGTACAGATATCTCCCTGAGAGAGAGAGGGACTGAGAGACACCAGTCAGTGTACAGATATCTCCCTGAGAGAGAGAGGGACTGAGAGACACCAGTCAGTGTACAGATATCTCCCAGAGAGAGAGGGGACTGAGAGACGCCAGTCAGTGTACAGATATCTCCCTGAGAGAGAGAGGGAATGAGAGACACCAGTCAGTGTACAGATATCTCCCTGAGAGAGAGAGGGACTGAGAGACACCAGTCAGTGTACAGATATCTTCCTGAGAGAGAGGGGACTGAGAGACACCAGTCAGTGTACAGATATCTCCCTGAGAGAGAGGGACTGAGAGACACCAGTCAGTGTGCAGATATCTCCTTGAGAGATAGGGACTGAGAGACACCAGTCAGTGTACAGATATCTCCATGAGAGAGAGGGGACTGAAAGACACCAGTCAGTGTACAGGTATCTCACTGAGAGAGAGGGGACTGAGAGACACCAGTCAGTTTACAGATTTCTCCCAGTGAGAGAGGGACTGAGAGACGCCAGTCAGTCTTCAGATATCTACCTGAGAGAGAGGGACTGAGAGACACCGGTCAGTGTACAGATATCTCCCTGAGAGAGAGAGGGACTGAGAGACAATAGTCAGTGTGCAGATATCTCCCTGAGAGATAGGGACTGAGAGACACCAGTCAGTGTACAGATATCTCCCTGAGAGAGAGAGGGACTGAGAGACACCAGTCAGTGTGCAGATATCTCCCTGAGAGATAGGGACTGAGAGACACCAGTCAGTGTACAGATATCCCCATGAGAGATAAAGACTGAGAGTCACCAGTTAGTTTACAGATATCCACCTGAGAGAGAGGGACTGATAGACACCAGTCAGAGTACAGGTATCCCACTGAGAGAGAGGAACTGAGAGTCAGCAGTTAGTGTACAGATATCTTCCATAGAGAGAGGGACTGAGAAACACAAGTCTGTGTACAGATATCTCCATGAGAGAGAGGGAATGAGTGACATGCGTCAGTGAACAGCTATCTCCCTGAGAGAGAGGGGACTGAGAGACACCAGTCAGTGTACAGATAACCCCCTGAGGGAGAGGGACTGAGAGACACCAGGCAGTGTACAGATATCTCCCTGAGAGAGAGGAAATGAGAGACACCAGTCAGTGTACAAATATCTACCAGGGAGAGAGGGAATGAGAGACACCAGTCAGTGTACAGATATCTCCCTGAGAGAGAGGGTCTGAGAGACAGCAGTCAGTGTACAGATATCTCCATGAGAGAGGGGCTGAGAGACACCAGTCAGTGTATTGATAACTCGCTGAGGGAGAGGGACCACGGGACACCAGTCAGTGTACAGTTATCTCCCTAAGAGAGAGGGGACCGAGAGACACCAGTCAGTGTACAGATATCTCCCTGAGAGAGGGAGGACTAAGAGACACCAGTCAGTGTACATATATCTCCCTGAGTGAGAGGGACTGAGAGACACCTTTCAGTGTACAGATAATCCCCTGAGAGATAGGGACTGAGAGTCACCAGCCAATGTACAGATATCTCCCTGAGATAGAGGGGATTGAGAGACACCTGTCAGTGTACAGATATCTCACTGAGAGAGAGGGACTGAGAGTCACCAGACAGTGTAAAGATATCTCCCTGAGATAGAGGGACTGAGAGACTCCGGTCAGTGTACAAACATCTCCCTGAGAGAGAGGGGACTGAGAAAAACCAGTCAGTGTACAGATATCTCACTGAGAGAGAGGGGACTGAGAGGCACCAGTCGGTGAACAGATATCTCCATGAGAGAGAGGGGACTCAGAGACACCAGTCAGTGTACAGGTATCTCACTGAGAAAGAGGGGACTGAGAGACACCAGTCAGTCTACAGATTTCTCCCGGTGAGAGAGGGACTGAGAGACGCCAGTCAGTCTTCAGATATCTCACTGAGAGAGAGGGACTGAGAGACACCGGTCAGTGTACAGATATCTCCCTGAGAGAGGGACTGAGAGACACCAGTCAGTGTACAGATATCTCCCTAAGAGAGAAGGACTGAGAGACACCAGTCAGTGTACAGATATCTCCTAGAGAGAGAGGTGACAGAGAGACACTAGTCAATGTACAGGTTTCTCTTTGAGAGAGAGGGACTGAGAGACACCAGTCATGGTACAGATATCTCACTAAGAGAGAAGGACTGAGAGACAGCAGTCAGTCTACAGATATCTCCCTGAGAGAGAGGGACTGAGAGACACCAGTCAGTGTACAGATATCTCCCTGAGAGAGAGGGACTGAGAGACAGCAGTCAGTGTACAGATATCTCCCTGAGAAAGAGGGACTGAGAGACACCAGTCAGTGTACAGATATCTCCCTGAGAGAGAGGGACTGAGAGACACCAATCAGTGTACAGATATCAACATGAGAGAGAGAGGGGACTGAGAGAAACCAGTCAGTGTACAGATATCTACCAGAGAGAGAGGGACTGAGAGACACCAGTCAGTGTACATATATCTCCCTGAGAGAGGGAGGACTGAGAGACACCAGTCAATGTAAATATATCTCCCTGAGAGAGAGGGGCCTGAGAGACACCAGTCAGTGTACAGATATCTCCCTGAGAGAGAGGGGACAGAGGGACACTAGTCAGTGTACAGATATCTACATGAGAGAGAGAGGGGACTGAGAGAAACCAGTCAGTGTACAGATATCTACCAGAGAGAGAGGGACTGAGAGACACCAGACAGTGTACATATATCTCCCTGAGAGAGAGAGGGACTGAGAAACATCAGTCAGTGTACAGATATCTCCCTGAGAGAGAGGGGCTGAGAGACACCAGTCAGTGTACAGATATCTCCCTGAGAGAGAGAGGGACTGAGAGACACCAGCCAGTGTGCAGATATCTCCCTGAGAGCTAGGGACTGAGAGACACCAGTCAGTGTACAGATATCCCCATGAGAGATAAAGACTGAGAGACACCAGTTAGTGTACAGATATCCACCTGAGAGAGAGGGACTGATAGACACCAGTCAGAGTACAGGTATCCCACTGAGAGAGAGGGACTGAGAGTCAGCAGTTAGTGTACAGATATCTTCCATAGAGAGAGGGAATGAGAGACACCAGTCAGTGTACAGATATCTCCCTGAGAGAGAGGGAATGAGAGATATGCGTCAGTGAACAGCTATCTCCCTGAGAGAGAGGGGACTGAGAGACACCAGTCAGTGTACAGATAATCCCCTGAGAGAGAGGGACTGAGAGTAACCAGTCAGTGTACAGATATCTCCCTGAGAGAGAGGAACTGAGAGACACCAGTCAGTGTACAGATATCTCCCTGAGAGAGAGGAACTGAGAGACACCAGTCAGTGTACAGATATCTCCCTGAGAGAGAGAGAGACTGAGAGACACCAGTCAGTGTACAGATATCTCCCTGAGAGAGAGGAACTGAGAGACACCAGTCAGTGCACAGATATCTCCCTTAGAGAGAGTGGACTGAGAGTCACCAGTCAGTGTACAGATATCTCCCTGAGAGAGAGGGACTGAGATACACAATTCAGTGTACAGATATCTAAATGAGAGAGAGGGACTGAGAGAGATTAGTCAATGTACTGATATCTCCATGAGAGAGAGAGGACTGAGAGACAACAGTCCGTGTACAGATATCTCCCTGAGAGAGGTGGACTGAGATACACCAGTCAGTGTCCAGATATCTCCTTGAGGGAGATAGAGGACTGAGAGAACCAGACAGTGTACAGATATCTCCCTGAGAGAGGGAGGACTGAGAGACACCAGTCAATGTAAATATATCTCCCTGAGAGAGAGGGGCCTGAGAGGCATCAGTCAGTGTACAGATATCGCCCTGAGAGAGAAGTGACTGAGAGACACACATCAATGTTCAGGTATCTCCCTGAGAGAGAGGGACTGAGAGACACCAGTCAGCGTACAGATATCCCCCTGAGAGAGAGGGGACTGAGAGACACCAGTCAGTGTACAGATACTTCCCTGAGAGAGAAGAACTGAGAGTCAACAGTCAGTGTACAAATATCTCCCTGAGATAGAGGGACTGAGAGACACCAGTCAGTTTACAGATATCTCACTGAGAGAGAGGGTCCAGAGAGACACCAGACAGTGTACAGATATCTCCCTGAGAGAGAGGGTCTGAGAGACACAAATCAGTGTACAGATATCTCCATGAGAGAGAGGGATGAGAGGCACCATTCAGTGTACAGATATCTCAGTGAGAGTGAGGTACTGAGAGTCAACAGTCAGTGTACAAATATCTCCCTGAGAGAGAGGGACTGAGAGACAATAGTCAATGTAAAGGTATGTCCCTGAGAGAGAGTCTCTGAGAGACACAAGTCAGTGTACAGATATCTCACTGAGAGAGGGGGACTGAGAGACACCAGCCAGTGTACAGATATCTCCCTGAGAGAGAGGAACTGAGAGACACCAGTCAGTGTACAGGTATCTCACTGAGAGAGAGGGGACTGAGAGACACCAGTCAGTGTACAGATAACCCTCTGAGGGAGAGGGACTGAGAGACACCAGGCAGTGTACAGATATCTCCCTGAGAGAGAGGAAATGAGAGACACCAGTCAGTGTACAGATATCTCCATGAGAGAGGGTCTGAGAGACAGCAGTCAGTGAAAGATATCTCCTTGAGAGAGAGGGACTGAGAGACACCAGTCAGTGAATTGATAACTCGCTGAGGGAGAGGGACCATGGGACACCAGTCAGTGTACAGTTATCTCCCTAAAAGAGAGGGGACCGAGAGACACCAGTCAGTGTACAGATATCTCCCTGAGAGAGGGAGGACTAAGAGACACCAGTCAGTGTACATATATCTCCCTGAGTGAGAGGGACTGAGAGACACATTTCAGTGTACAGATAACCCCCTGAGAGTCACCAGCCAATGTACAGATATCTCCCTGAGATAGAGGGGACTGAGAGACACCAGTCAGTGTACAGATATCTCACTGAGAGAGAGGGACTGAGAGTCACCAGACAGTGTAAAGATATCTCCCTGAGATAGAGGGACTGAGAGACTCCGGTCAGTGTACAAATATCTCCCTGAGAGAGAGGGGACTGAGAAAAACCAGTCAGTGTACAGATATCTCACTGAGAGAGAGGGGACTGAGAGGCACCAGTCGGTGAACAGATATCTCCATGAGAGAGAAGGGACTCAGAGACACCAGTCAATGTACAGGTATCTCACTGAGAAAGAGGGGACTGAGAGACACCAGTCAGTTTACAGATTTCTCCCGGTGAGAGAGGGACTGAGAGACGCCAGTCAGTCTTCAGATATCTCACTGAGAGAGAGGGACTGAGAGACACCGGTCAGTGTACAGATATCTCACTGAGAGAGGGACTGAGAGACACCAGTCAGTGTACAGATATCTCCTAGAGAGAGAGGTGACAGAGAGACACTAGTCAATGTACAGGTTTCTCTTTGAGAGAGAGGGACTGAGAGACACCAGTCAGTGTACAGATTTTTTTTTTTTTTTTTTGTAAAAATATACTTTATTCATAAAAATCTTCAATCACATTCAAAACCATTTCAAAAACAACATTACAAGGGTACAATCCAGGTTAAACTTTTACAAAATGTATCACCAGGTGCATCAGTACAAACAATATTACAGTCATTTACAGCCTTTCATTTTGATCTGTACAGCCCGAGGGGCTCTAAACAGTTCCCAGTCTCTCGGTGCGCCGTGGTAGAAAGGTCTTAGACAGCGACCCTTCCCCATTGCGCCTTTGCGGCAGCTGCCCCAAGCTTTAGTGCGTCCCTCAGCACGTAGTCCTGGACTTTGGATTGTGCCAGTCCGCAACAATCGGTCGGGGACAACTCTTTGTGCTGGAAGACCAACAAGTTTCGGGCAGACCAAAGCGCGTCTTTCACCGAGTTGATGATCCTCCAGCTGCAGTTGATGTTTGTCTCGGTGTGTGTCCCTGGGAACAGCCCGTAGAGCACAGAGTCCTGTGTCACAGAACTGCTCGGGATGAACCTCGACAGCAACCACTGCATCTCTCTCCAGACTTTCTTTGCAAAGGCACAATCCACAAGGAGGTGAACAACGGTCTCTTCCCCACCACAGCCACCTCGAGGGCATCGTGCAGAGGGGGTGAGACTCCTGGCGTGTAGGAAGGATCTGACGGGGAGGGCCTTTCTCACCACCAGCCAAGCTACGTCTTGGTGCTTGTTGGAAAGTTCTGGCGATGAGGCATTCTGCCAAATGACTTTGACAGTCTGCTCGGGGAACCATCCCACAGGGTCCACCCTCTCCTTATCCCTCAGGGCCTCTAGGACGTTACGTGCTGACCACTGCCTGATGGACTTGTGGTCAAAGGTGTTTTTCTGCATAAATTTTTCCACCAGGGACAGGTGGTACGGCACGGTCCAACTACTTGGAGCGTTCCGCGGCAGCGTGGCCAGACCCATCCTTCGCAACACCGGGGACAGGTAGAACCTCAGCACGTAGTGACACTTGGTGTTTGCGTACTGAGGGTCTACGCACCGCTTGATGCAGCCACACACAAAGGTGGCCATCAGTATGAGGGCGATGTTGGGCACGTTTTTTCCCCCTTTATCTAGAGGCTTGTACATCGCGTCCCTGCAGACACGATCCATTTTCGACCTCCAGATAAAGCGGAAGATGGCTCGAGTGATCGCCATCGCGCAGGAGTGTGGAATGGGCCAGACCTGCGCCACGTACAGCAACAGCGAGAGTACCTCACACCTGATGACCAGGTTCTTCCCCGCAATGGAGAGGGAGCGTCGCTCCCACATGCCCAGTTTCCTTTTCACCATAGCCACTCGCTCCTTCCAGTTTCTAACGCATGCCCCGGTCCCTCCGAACCATATCCCCAGCACCTTCAGGCCGTCAGCCCTGACAGTGAAGGGGACAAAGGATCGGTCAGCCCACTTCCCAAAGAACATGGCCTCGCTCTTCCCACGATTTACCTTGGCTCCCGAGGCCAGTTCGAACTGGTCGCAGACGTGCATCAGTCTGCGCACCGACAGCGGATCCGAGCAGAAGACGGCGACGTCGTCCATGTACAGGGAGGCTTTTACCTGAGTGCCTCCACTGCCTGGGATCGTCACTCCTCTTATGCCCGGATCCTTCCTGATGGACTCGGCAAAGGGTTCTATGCAGCACACAAAAAGGACAGGCGAGAGAGGGCAGCCCTGCCTGACTCCAGATTTAATCGGAAAGCTATCTGTTTCCCACCCATTGATTGAGACTGCGCTACTGATGTTAGTGTAGAGCAGTTGGATCCAATTTCGAATTCCCTCCCCAAAGCCCATTTTGGAGAGCACATCCCCCATGTAGGTGTGCGATATTCTGTCAAAGGCCTTCTCCTGATCCAAGCTGATGAGGCAGGTATCCACACCCCTGTCCTGTACATAGGCAATCGTATCCCTGAGCAGCGCCAGGCTGTCAGAGATCTTCCTGCCTGGCACAGAGCAGGTCTGGTCAGGGTGAATCACCAATTCCAGAGCGGATTTGACCCGGTTGGCGATGACCTTGGACAGAATCTTATAGTCCACATTCAACAGTGAAATGGGTCGCCAATTTCTAATTTCCTCCCTTTCCCCCTTGTGCTTGTAGATGAGGGTGATGATGCCTTTCCTCATGGATTCTGACATGCTGCCGGCCAGGAGCATACTCTCGTACACTTCTAGCAGGTCTGGGCCGATCAAGTCCCACAGAGCCGAATACAACTCCGCCGGCAGGCCGTCGCTTCCGGGGGTTTTACTCTTCTCGAAGGACTCGAGGGCCTTAGTCAGTTCGTCAGGAGTTAGCGGTTTGTCTAGGCTCTCCCGCGTACTGTGGTCTAGGACCTCCGTGATAGAGGACAGGAAGGACTGGGAGGCCGTGCTGTCCGTGGGCTTCACGTCATACAGTCCGGCATAAAAGGATTTGCTGATCCTCAGAATGTCGGACCGTGATGACTTTGCTGAGCCGTCTTCTTCCTTCAGGCTGCTGATCACAGAGCGCTCTCTGTGTACCTTTTGGAAGAAGAAACGTGAGCACGTCTCATCCTGCTCCACGGAGCGGACTCTGGAACGGAAGATGATCTTGGAGGCCTCCGAGGCAAAGTGCGAGGCTTGCTGGCCCTTCACCTCTTGGAGCTCCTCCTTGACATCGACCCCCATCGACCGCAGCCGGAGCAGATTCTGCATCTTTTCCTGGAGTCGGGACATTTCCCTCTGTTCCTTTCTAGCTTTCTGGGTGCCTTTGAGGATGAAAAACCTCTTGATGCTTCCCTTGATCACTTCCCACCAGTGTGTCAGGGACTCAAAGAGGGGTTTCACGGTTCTCCAACCTTTGTAATCCCTCTTGAGCTCCTCAATGTTCTCTGGGGTCAGCAGTTGCACATTTAGCTTCCATGCCCCCCTGCCCACCCTCAGGTCTTCCTCCAAGTGGCAGTCCGCCAGTAGGAGGCAGTGGTCAGAGAAGAACACCGGCTTGACCTCGGTGGATCTGACTGTGAATGCACGGGACACAAAGAGGAAGTCTATCCTGGAACGAATGGACCCGTCTGGCCGCGACCAGGTGTATCTACGCTGCGCTCCGTCTGCAGGGTTGCTGAAGACGTCGTGCAGCTTGGCATCCTTAACTGTTTCCATCAGGGATCTGGACGTAGCGTCCAATCTGCTTCCGGCCCTGCCGGATCGTCCAGCCGCATCGATGATGCAGTTGAAGTCCCCGCCCAGAATGACCGGCCTGGAGGTCGCCAGCAGCAGTGGGAGCTGCTGAAAAACCTCCAGCCGCTCAGCCCCTTGTGCCGGGCCGTACACGTTAATTAACCGGAGTGGAGCGTTCTTGTACATTACGTCTGCTACCAGGAGTCGCCCGCCCACCACCTCCTTGACCTCGGAGACGGTGAAGTTGCCTCCCCGCAGCAGAATACCCAGGCCGGAGGAACGAGAGTCGTTTCCGCCCGACCAGATCGATGGCCCGTGGGACCACCATCGTGACCATTGCCTGTAGGAGCTGAGGTGCGGTATCGCACACTCCTGCAGAAACAACAGGTCAGCTTTGACCTTGGCTAGGTAGTCCAAGGTCGCAACACATCGCGTAGTAGATTTAATGCTACGCACATTTATGGATACAATCTTTAAACCCATATTAAAGCATTTATTCTCCTACCAAACCCACTGTCTCTGAGAGTCCCAGACCTTTAGTCTGCTCCTTCATACCCGTAGTGAGCTCAAATTCCTTCACTTTGGATGGGCTGAGGTAGATCTCCTTGGCCGTGTTCTGCTCCAGTGGCATCTGGAGGTTCACGTAGTGAGCGGATTTTGAGATGACCTTTGCTGGAGAAGCTTCTCCAAAACTCACCCCCTCTGGGGGGTTGCTGTTCCCGGCTTCCTGGAGCTGGGGTGCGATGATTGCCTCACTGCTCCCAGATTCCAGGGGCTGTGGTGCACTGGCCTCCTCAGGTTGCAGGCAAAGTTGGGGTGCGTTGGTCTCCTTGTTGTCTCCAATTTTCTGGAGCTCGGGTGTCTCGTCCTCCAACGCCCTGGAGCTTTGCCGCCTCTTCTGTCGGTGCCGCTCTGGCACTTCCTCATCCGAAGAGCTGCTGCCCTTGTCGTCCGTGTCGGATGGGAGACGCCTCTTGCCGCTTCTCTGGGAAACGCCTTTGCTTCTTCTTCGCTCCCTCTTACTTTTCTTGTTCTTCACCGTCCGCCACTCCCCCTGCTGCTTTTCCACTGCTGCCTCCTCCTCCATTGATTCGCTGTCCTGAGGACTGGAAGGTTCAGGGGGTGGTGCTGTTGATTGGCTCTCTGTTGCCTCAATCTCTTTCTCCACCTTGTCTCTCTCTGTGTCCTCCTTTGTCCCGTTGAGCTCCCTGGGGGCCTTGGTGGTTGGAGTGACACGGAACATTTCTTCTGCTTCCCCGTGGTCGGCTTTGGCTGCCTGTGCGTAAGTACGGCAGCGTTTGGGGCAGGTCCTGTAGAGGTGACTTGCCTCGCCACACAGGTTGCAGCACTTGGCCTGTTTGCAGTCTTTTGTCTGGTGCCCTTCCTGTTTGCAGATCTTGCAGAGGGAGGCGCTGCAGTTGGCCGCCACATGACCAGCCTTGCCGCATGAGCGACAATGCTTGGGTTGCCCAGCGTAGACCAGGTAGCCACGGTTTCCCCCGATTGCGAAACTGGAAGGAGGGTGGAAAATGGCTCCCTTACCATCGGTCTTTAGCGTGACCTTAAACAGGCGTTTGCCTGTCCAGATCCCCAAGTCGTCTCGAATCTCAGTGCCGCTCCCCACCTTATCGAAGTACCTGGTGAGGAAGGTGACCACGTCGGCGACAGGGACGAAGGGGTTGTACACATGCACCATCACCTCACGTTCCCGTTGCAACGGCAGAGAAAAGTGCGGCTCCGCCGTCAGGATCTTCATCTCCGGCAGGTCTCTCTTCTCCTCGAACACCCTCAGGAGCCGGACGCAGTCTGCCACTTGCTTGAACGTGACGTCGAAATAACCACCTTTGCGGGAGTCGTGCAGGGTGAAGATCTCCGTAGCTTGGAAGCCGCACGCCTTCAACAGGATCCTCCTGGTGAAGAAGCCCCGATCCATAGGTGATCCTCCTTCGTCGCTGTGGTTCACCGTGACTCGGACGGTGATAGGTAACCCACGGTATGAATTCGGATTGCGATTGGTTTTTGCCCTTCCATCCCGACCTTGCCATGGCAGGACCATGGTGTCGCCCCTGCAACACTACACTTGATCTTAGCCAAAAGGCCGAGAAGCGATCACAGATATCTCCCTAAGAGAGTAGGACTGAGAGACAGCAGTCAGTGTACAGATATCTCCCTGAGAGAGAGGGGACTGAGAGACACACATCAATGTTCAGGTATCTCCCTGAGAGAGAGGGGACTGAGAGACACCAGTCAGTGTAAATATATCTCCCTGAGAGAGAGGGGACTGAGAGACACCTGACAGTGTACAGATATTTCCTTGAGAGAGAGAGAGGACTGAGAGACACCAGACAGTGTACATATATCTCCCTGAGAGAGGGAGGACTGAGAGACACCAGTCAATGTAAATATATCTCCCTGAGAGAGAGGGACCTGAGAGACACCAGTCAGTGTACAGATATCTCCCTGAGAGAGAGGGGACAGAGGGACACTAGTCAGTGTACAGATATCTCCCTGAGAGAGAGAGGGACTGAGAAACATCAGTCAGTGTACAGATATCTCCCTGAGAGAGAGGGGCTGAGAGACACCAGTCAGTGTACAGATATCTCCCTGAGAGAGAAAGGGACTGAGAGACACCAGCCAGTGTGCAGATATCTCCCTGAGAGCTAGGAACTGAGAGACACCAGTCAGTGTACAGATATCCCCATGAGAGATAAAGACTGTGAGTCACCAGTTAGTGTACAGATATCCACCTGAGAGAGAGGGACTGATAGACACCAGTCAGAGTACAGGTATCCCACTGAGAGAGAGGGACTGAGAGTCAGCAGTTAGTGTACAGATATCTTCCATAGAGAGAGGGACTGAGAGACACCAGTCAGTGTACAGATATCTCCCTGAGAGAGAGGGAATGAGAGACATGCGTCAGTGAACAGCTATCTCCCTGAGAGAGAGGGGACTGAGAGACACCAGTCAGTGTACAGATAATCCCCTGAGGGAGAGGGACTGAGAGTAACCAGTCAGTGTACAGATATCTCCCTGAGAGAGAGGAACTGAGAGACACCAGTCAGTGTACAGATATCTCCCTGAGAGAGAGGAACTGAGAGACACCAGTCAGTGTACAGATATCTCCCTGAGAGAGAGGAACTGAGAGACACCAGTCAGTGTACAGATATCTCCCTGAGAGAGAGAGAGACTGAGAGACACCAGTCAGTGTACAGATATCTCCCTGAGAGAGAGGAACTGAGAGACACCAGTCAGTGCACAGATATCTCCCTTAGAGAGAGTGGACTGAGAGTCACCAGTCAGTGTACAGATATCTCCCTGAGAGAGAGGGACTGAGAGACACAATTCAGTGTACAGATATCTAAATGAGAGAGAGGGACTGAGAGAGATTAGTCAATGTACTGATATCTCCATGAGAGAGAGAGGACTGAGAGACAACAGTCAGTGTACAGATATCTCCCTGAGAGAGGTGGACTGAGATACACCAGTCAGTGTCCAGATATCTCCTTGAGGGAGATAGAGGACTGAGAGAACCAGACAGTGTACAGATATCTCCCTGAGAGAGGGAGGACTGAGAGACACCAGTCAATGTAAATATATCTCCCTGAGAGAGAGGGGCCTGAGAGGCATCAGTCAGTGTACAGATATCGCCCTGAGAGAGAAGTGACTGAGAGACACACATCAATGTTCAGGTATCTCCCTGAGAGAGAGGGACTGAGAGACACCAGTCAGCGTACAGATATCCCCCTGAGAGAGAGGGGACTGAGAGACACCAGTCAGTGTACAGATACTTCCCTGAGAGAGAAGAACTGAGAGTCAACAGTCAGTGTACAAATATCTCCCTGAGATAGAGGGACTGAGAGACACCAGTCAGTTTACAGATATCTCACTGAGAGAGAGGGTCCAGAGAGACACCAGACAGTGTACAGATATCTCCCTGAGAGAGAGGGTCTGAGAGACACAAATCAGTGTACAGATATCTCCATGAGAGAGAGGGATGAGAGGCACCATTCAGTGTACAGATATCTCAGTGAGAGTGAGGTACTGAGAGTCAACAGTCAGTGTACAAATATCTCCCTGAGAGAGAGGGACTGAGAGACAATAGTCAATGTAAAGGTATGTCCCTGAGAGAGAGTCTCTGAGAGACACAAGTCAGTGTACAGATATCTCACTGAGAGAGGGGGACTGAGAGACACCAGCCAGTGTACAGATATCTCCCTGAGAGAGAGGAACTGAGAGACACCAGTCAGTGTACAGGTATCTCACTGAGAGAGAGGGGACTGAGAGACACCAGTCAGTGTACAGATAACCCTCTGAGGGAGAGGGACTGAGAGACACCAGGCAGTGTACAGATATCTCCCTGAGAGAGAGGAAATGAGAGACACCAGTCAGTGTACAGATATCTCCATGAGAGAGGGTCTGAGAGACAGCAGTCAGTGAAAGATATCTCCTTGAGAGAGAGGGACTGAGAGACACCAGTCAGTGAATTGATAACTCGCTGAGGGAGAGGGACCATGGGACACCAGTCAGTGTACAGTTATCTCCCTAAAAGAGAGGGGACCGAGAGACACCAGTCAGTGTACAGATATCTCCCTGAGAGAGGGAGGACTAAGAGACACCAGTCAGTGTACATATATCTCCCTGAGTGAGAGGGACTGAGAGACACATTTCAGTGTACAGATAACCCCCTGAGAGTCACCAGCCAATGTACAGATATCTCCCTGAGATAGAGGGGACTGAGAGACACCAGTCAGTGTACAGATATCTCACTGAGAGAGAGGGACTGAGAGTCACCAGACAGTGTAAAGATATCTCCCTGAGATAGAGGGACTGAGAGACTCCGGTCAGTGTACAAATATCTCCCTGAGAGAGAGGGGACTGAGAAAAACCAGTCAGTGTACAGATATCTCACTGAGAGAGAGGGGACTGAGAGGCACCAGTCGGTGAACAGATATCTCCATGAGAGAGAAGGGACTCAGAGACACCAGTCAATGTACAGGTATCTCACTGAGAAAGAGGGGACTGAGAGACACCAGTCAGTTTACAGATTTCTCCCGGTGAGAGAGGGACTGAGAGACGCCAGTCAGTCTTCAGATATCTCACTGAGAGAGAGGGACTGAGAGACACCGGTCAGTGTACAGATATCTCACTGAGAGAGGGACTGAGAGACACCAGTCAGTGTACAGATATCTCCTAGAGAGAGAGGTGACAGAGAGACACTAGTCAATGTACAGGTTTCTCTTTGAGAGAGAGGGACTGAGAGACACCAGTCAGTGTACAGATATCTCCCTAAGAGAGTAGGACTGAGAGACAGCAGTCAGTGTACAGATATCTCCCTGAGAGAGAGGGGACTGAGAGACACACATCAATGTTCAGGTATCTCCCTGAGAGAGAGGGGACTGAGAGACACCAGTCAGTGTAAATATATCTCCCTGAGAGAGAGGGGACTGAGAGACACCTGACAGTGTACAGATATTTCCTTGAGAGAGAGAGAGGACTGAGAGACACCAGACAGTGTACATATATCTCCCTGAGAGAGGGAGGACTGAGAGACACCAGTCAATGTAAATATATCTCCCTGAGAGAGAGGGACCTGAGAGACACCAGTCAGTGTACAGATATCTCCCTGAGAGAGAGGGGACAGAGGGACACTAGTCAGTGTACAGATATCTCCCTGAGAGAGAGAGGGACTGAGAAACATCAGTCAGTGTACAGATATCTCCCTGAGAGAGAGGGGCTGAGAGACACCAGTCAGTGTACAGATATCTCCCTGAGAGAGAAAGGGACTGAGAGACACCAGCCAGTGTGCAGATATCTCCCTGAGAGCTAGGAACTGAGAGACACCAGTCAGTGTACAGATATCCCCATGAGAGATAAAGACTGTGAGTCACCAGTTAGTGTACAGATATCCACCTGAGAGAGAGGGACTGATAGACACCAGTCAGAGTACAGGTATCCCACTGAGAGAGAGGGACTGAGAGTCAGCAGTTAGTGTACAGATATCTTCCATAGAGAGAGGGACTGAGAGACACCAGTCAGTGTACAGATATCTCCCTGAGAGAGAGGGAATGAGAGACATGCGTCAGTGAACAGCTATCTCCCTGAGAGAGAGGGGACTGAGAGACACCAGTCAGTGTACAGATAATCCCCTGAGGGAGAGGGACTGAGAGTAACCAGTCAGTGTACAGATATCTCCCTGAGAGAGAGGAACTGAGAGACACCAGTCAGTGTACAGATATCTCCCTGAGAGAGAGGAACTGAGAGACACCAGTCAGTGTACAGATATCTCCCTGAGAGAGAGGAACTGAGAGACACCAGTCAGTGTACAGATATCTCCCTGAGAGAGAGAGAGACTGAGAGACACCAGTCAGTGTACAGATATCTCCCTGACAGAGAGGAACTGAGAGACACCAGTCAGTGCACAGATATCTCCCTTAGAGAGAGTGGACTGAGAGTCACCAGTCAGTGTACAGATATCTCCCTGAGAGAGAGGGACTGAGAGACACAATTCAGTGTACAGATATCTAAATGAGAGAGAGGGACTGAGAGAGATTAGTCAATGTACTGATATCTCCATGAGAGAGAGAGGACTGAGAGACAACAGTCAGTGTACAGATATCTCCCTGAGAGAGGTGGACTGAGATACACCAGTCAGTGTCCAGATATCTCCTTGAGGGAAAGAGAGGACTGAGAGACACCAGACAGTGTACAGATATCTCCCTGAGAGAGGGAGGACTGAGAGACACCAGTCAATGTAAATATATCTCCCTGAGAGAGAGGGGCCTGAGAGGCATCAGTCAGTGTACAGATATCGCCCTGAGAGAGAAGTGACTGAGAGACACACATCAATGTTCAGGTATCTCCCTGAGAGAGAGGGACTGAGAGACACCAGTCAGCGTACAGATATCCCCCTGAGAGAGAGGGGACTGAGAGACACCAGTCAGTGTACAGATACTTCCCTGAGAGAGAAGAACTGAGAGTCAACAGTCAGTGTACAAATATCTCCCTGAGATAGAGGGACTGAGAGACACCAGTCAGTGTACAGATATCTCACTGAGAGAGAGGGTCCAGAGAGACACCAGACAGTGTACAGATATCACCCTGATAGAGAGGGTCTGAGAGACACAAATCAGTGTACAGATATCTCCATGAGAGAGAGGGACTGAGAGGCACCAGTCAGTGTACAGATATCTCAGTGAGAGTGAGGTACTGAGAGTCAACAGTCAGTGTACAAATATCTCCCTGAGAGAGAGGGACTGAGAGACACCAGTCAGTGTACAGATAATCCCCTGAGAGAGAGGGACTGAGAGTAACCAGTCAGTGTACAGATATCTCACTGAGAGAGGGGGACTGAGAGACACCAGCCAGTGTACAGATATCTCCCTGAGAGAGAGGAACTGAGAGACACCAGTCAGTGTACAGGTATCTCACTGAGAGAGAGGGGACTGAGAGACACCAGTCAGTGTACAGATAACCCTCTGAGGGAGAGGGACTGAGAGACACCAGGCAGTGTACAGATATCTCCCTGAGAGAGAGGAAATGAGAGACACCAGTCAGTGTACAGATATCTCCATGAGAGAGGGTCTGAGAGACAGCAGTCAGTGAAAGATATCTCCTTGAGAGAGAGGGACTGAGAGACACCAGTCAGTGAATTGATAACTCGCTGAGGGAGAGGGACCATGGGACACCAGTCAGTGTACAGTTATCTCCCTAAAAGAGAGGGGACCGAGAGACACCAGTCAGTGTACAGATATCTCCCTGAGAGAGGGAGGACTAAGAGACACCAGTCAGTGTACATATATCTCCCTGAGTGAGAGGGACTGAGAGACACATTTCAGTGTACAGATAACCCCCTGAGAGTCACCAGCCAATGTACAGATATCTCCCTGAGATAGAGGGGACTGAGAGACACCAGTCAGTGTACAGATATCTCACTGAGAGAGAGGGACTGAGAGTCACCAGACAGTGTAAAGATATCTCCCTGAGATAGAGGGACTGAGAGACTCCGGTCAGTGTACAAATATCTCCCTGAGAGAGAGGGGACTGAGAAAAACCAGTCAGTGTACAGATATCTCACTGAGAGAGAGGGGACTGAGAGGCACCAGTCGGTGAACAGATATCTCCATGAGAGAGAAGGGACTCAGAGACACCAGTCAATGTACAGGTATCTCACTGAGAAAGAGGGGACTGAGAGACACCAGTCAATTTACAGATTTCTCCCGGTGAGAGAGGGACTGAGAGACGCCAGTCAGTCTTCAGATATCTCACTGAGAGAGAGGGACTGAGAGACACCGGTCAGTGTACAGATATCTCACTGAGAGAGGGACTGAGAGACACCAGTCAGTGTACAGATATCTCCTAGAGAGAGAGGTGACAGAGAGACACTAGTCAATGTACAGGTTTCTCTTTGAGAGAGAGGGACTGAGAGACACCAGTCAGTGTACAGATATCTCCCTAAGAGAGTAGGACTGAGAGACAGCAGTCAGTGTACAGATATCTCCCTGAGAGAGAGGGGACTGAGAGACACACATCAATGTTCAGGTATCTCCCTGAGAGAGAGGGGACTGAGAGACACCAGTCAGTGTAAATATATCTCCCTGAGAGAGAGGGGACTGAGAGACACCTGACAGTGTACAGATATTTCCTTGAGAGAGAGAGAGGACTGAGAGACACCAGACAGTGTACATATATCTCCCTGAGAGAGGGAGGACTGAGAGACACCAGTCAATGTAAATATATCTCCCTGAGAGAGAGGGACCTGAGAGACACCAGTCAGTGTACAGATATCTCCCTGAGAGAGAGGGGACAGAGGGACACTAGTCAGTGTACAGATATCTCCCTGAGAGAGAGAGGGACTGAGAAACATCAGTCAGTGTACAGATATCTCCCTGAGAAAGAGGGGCTGAGAGACACCAGTCAGTGTACAGATATCTCCCTGAGAGAGAAAGGGACTGAGAGACACCAGCCAGTGTGCAGATATCTCCCTGAGAGCTAGGAACTGAGAGACACCAGTCAGTGTACAGATATCCCCATGAGAGATAAAGACTGAGAGTCACCAGTTAGTGTACAGATATCCACCTGAGAGAGAGGGACTGATAGACACCAGTCAGAGTACAGGTATCCCACTGAGAGAGAGGGACTGAGAGTCAGCAGTTAGTGTACAGATATCTTCCATAGAGAGAGGGACTGAGAGACACCAGTCAGTGTACAGATATCTCCCTGAGAGAGAGGGAATGAGAGACATGCGTCAGTGAACAGCTATCTCCCTGAGAGAGAGGGGACTGAGAGACACCAGTCAGTGTACAGATAATCCCCTGAGAGAGAGGGACTGAGAGTAACCAGTCAGTGTACAGATATCTCCCTGAGAGAGAGGAACTGAGAGACACCAGTCAGTGTACAGATATCTCCCTGAGAGAGAGGAACTGAGAGACACCAGTCAGTGTACAGATATCTCCCTGAGAGAGAGGAACTGAGAGACACCAGTCAGTGTACAGATATCTCCCTGAGAGAGAGAGAGACTGAGAGACACCAGTCAGTGTACAGATATCTCCCTGAGAGAGAGGAACTGAGAGACACCAGTCAGTGCACAGATATCTCCCTTAGAGAGAGTGGACTGAGAGTCACCAGTCAGTGTACAGATATCTCCCTGAGAGAGAGGGACTGAGAGACACAATTCAGTGTACAGATATCTAAATGAGAGAGAGGGACTGAGAGAGATTAGTCAATGTACTGATATCTCCATGAGAGAGAGAGGACTGAGAGACAACAGTCAGTGTACAGATATCTCCCTGAGAGAGGTGGACTGAGATACACCAGTCAGTGTCCAGATATCTCCTTGAGGGAAAGAGAGGACTGAGAGACACCAGACAGTGTACAGATATCTCCCTGAGAGAGGGAGGACTGAGAGACACCAGTCAATGTAAATATATCTCCCTGAGAGAGAGGGGCCTGAGAGGCATCAGTCAGTGTACAGATATCGCCCTGAGAGAGAAGTGACTGAGAGACACACATCAATGTTCAGGTATCTCCCTGAGAGAGAGGGACTGAGAGACACCAGTCAGCGTACAGATATCCCCCTGAGAGAGAGGGGACTGAGAGACACCAGTCAGTGTACAGATACTTCCCTGAGAGAGAAGAACTGAGAGTCAACAGTCAGTGTACAAATATCTCCCTGAGATAGAGGGACTGAGAGACACCAGTCAGTGTACAGATATCTCACTGAGAGAGAGGGTCCAGAGAGACACCAGACAGTGTACAGATATCACCCTGAT
Organism: Cetorhinus maximus; assembly: GCF_964194155.1. Lineage (NCBI taxonomy): Eukaryota > Metazoa > Chordata > Chondrichthyes > Lamniformes > Cetorhinidae > Cetorhinus > Cetorhinus maximus. The sequence goes on from NW_027597316.1 coordinate 62,264, forward strand.
AGAGAGGGTCTGAGAGACACAAATCAGTGTACAGATATCTCCATGAGAGAGAGGGACTGAGAGGCACCAGTCAGTGTACAGATATCTCAGTGAGAGTGAGGTACTGAGAGTCAACAGTCAGTGTACAAATATCTCCCTGAGAGAGAGGGACTGAGAGACACCAGTCAGTGTACAGATATCTCCCTGAGAGAGAGAGAGACTGAGAGACACCAGTCAGTGTACAGATATCTCCCTGACAGAGAGGAACTGAGAGACACCAGTCAGTGCACAGATATCTCCCTTAGAGAGAGTGGACTGAGAGTCACCAGTCAGTGTACAGATATCTCCCTGAGAGAGAGGGACTGAGAGACACAATTCAGTGTACAGATATCTAAATGAGAGAGAGGGACTGAGAGAGATTAGTCAATGTACTGATATCTCCATGAGAGAGAGAGGACTGAGAGACAACAGTCAGTGTACAGATATCTCCCTGAGAGAGGTGGACTGAGATACACCAGTCAGTGTCCAGATATCTCCTTGAGGGAAAGAGAGGACTGAGAGACACCAGACAGTGTACAGATATCTCCCTGAGAGAGGGAGGACTGAGAGACACCAGTCAATGTAAATATATCTCCCTGAGAGAGAGGGGCCTGAGAGGCATCAGTCAGTGTACAGATATCGCCCTGAGAGAGAAGTGACTGAGAGACACACATCAATGTTCAGGTATCTCCCTGAGAGAGAGGGACTGAGAGACACCAGTCAGCGTACAGATATCCCCCTGAGAGAGAGGGGACTGAGAGACACCAGTCAGTGTACAGATACTTCCCTGAGAGAGAAGAACTGAGAGTCAACAGTCAGTGTACAAATATCTCCCTGAGATAGAGGGACTGAGAGACACCAGTCAGTGTACAGATATCTCACTGAGAGAGAGGGTCCAGAGAGACACCAGACAGTGTACAGATATCACCCTGATAGAGAGGGTCTGAGAGACATAAATCAGTGTACAGATATCTCCATGAGAGAGAGGGACTGAGAGGCACCAGTCAGTGTACAGATATCTCAGTGAGAGTGAGGTACTGAGAGTCAACAGTCAGTGTACAAATATCTCCCTGAGAGAGAGGGACTGAGAGACAATAGTCAATGTAAAGGTATGTCCCTGAGAGAGAGTCTCTGAGAGACACAAGTCAGTGTACAGATATCTCACTGAGAGAGAGGGACTGAGTGACACCAGCCAGTGTACAGATATCTCCCTGAGAGAGAGGGACTGAGAGACACCAGTCAGTGTACAGATATCTCCCTGAGAGAGAGGGGACTGAGAAACACCAGTCAGTGTACGGATATATCCCTGAGAGAGAGGTGACTTAGAGACACTATTCAATATACAGATATCACCCTGAGAGACAGGGGACTGAGAAACACCAGTCAGTGTACAGATAACTCCCTGAAAGAGAGGGACTGAGAGACACCAGACAGTGTACAGATATCACCCTGATAGAGAGGGTCTGAGAGACACAAATCAGTGTACAGATATCTCCATGAGAGAGAGGGACTGAGAGGCACCAGTCAGTGTACAGATATCTCAGTGAGAGTGAGGACTGAGAGACACCATTCAGTGAAAGATATCTCCTTGAGAGAGGGGACAGAGAGACACAAGTCAATGTAAAGATATCTCCCTGAGAGAGAGGTCATGAGAGACACCAGTCAGTGTACAGATATCTCACTGAGAGAGAGGGACTGAGAGACACCAGCCAGTGTACAGATATCTCCCTGAGAGAGAGGGACTGAGAGACACCAGTCAGTGTACAGATATCTCCCTGAGAGAGAGGGGATTGAGAGACACCAGTCAGTGTACAGATATCTTCCTGAGAGAGAGGTGACTGGGAGACACTATTCAATATACAGATATCACCCTGAGAGACAGGGGACTGAGAAACACCAGTCAGTGTACAGATAACTCCCTGAAAGAGAGGGACTGAGAGATACCAGTCAATGTACAGATATCAACCTGAGAGAGAGGGACTGAGAGTCACCAGTCAGTGTACAAATATCTCCCTGAGAGAGAGGGAATGAGAGACACTAGTCAGTGTACAGATATCTCCCTATGTGAGAAGGTCCAGAGAGACACCAGACAGTGTACAGATATCTCACTGAGAGAGAGGGTCTGAGAGACACCAGCCAGTGTACAGATATCTCCATGAGAGAGGGACTGAGAGACAGCAGTCAGTGAAAGATATCACCTTGAGAGAGGGGACAGAGAGACACAAGTCAGTGTAAAGATATCTCCCTGAGAGAGAGGTCATGAGAGAGAACAGTCAGTGTACAGATATCTCCCTGAGAGAGAGAGGGACTGAGAGACACCAGTCAGTGTACAGCTATCTCCCTGAGAGAGAAGTGATTGAGAGAGAGTAGTCAATGTACCGATATCTCCCTGAGAGAGAGAGGACTGACAGACTCCAGTCAGTGTACAGATATCTCCCTGGGACAAAGGGACTGAGAAACAACAGTCAGTGTATCGATATCTCCATGAGAGAGAGGTATTGAGAGATACCTGTCAGTGTACAGAAATCTCACTTAGAGAGAGCAAATAAGAGACTTGAGTCAGTGTACAGATATCTCCCTGAGAGAGAGGAGACTGAGAGACAGTAGTCAATGTATAGGTATCTCCCAGAGAGACAGGGACTGAGAGATACCAGTCAGTGTACAGTTATCCCCCTGAGAGAGAGGTGACTGAGTGACAATAGTCAATGTACAGGTATCTCCCTGAGAGAGAGGGACTGAGAGACACCAGTCAATGTACAGATAACTCACTGAGAGAGAATGACTGAGAGACAACAGCCAGTGTACAGATATCTCCATGAGAGAGAGGGGACTGAGACACACCAGTCAGTGTACAGATATCTCCCTGAGACAAAGGGACTGAGAGACACCAGTCAGTGTGCAGATATCTCCCTGAGAAAAAGGGACTGAGAGACACCAGTCACTGTACAGTTGTCCCCCTGAGATATCGGTGCCTGAGAGACAGTAGTCAACGTACGGGTATCTCCCTGAGAGTGAGGGACTGAAAGACACCAGGCAGTGTACAGATATGCCCAGGGAGAGAGGGACTGAGAGTCACCAGTCAGTGTACAGATATCTCACTAAGATAGTGGGAATGAGTGATACCAGTCAGTGTACAGATATCTCGCTGAGAGAGAGGAAATGAGAGACACCAGTCAGTGTACAAATATCTACCAGAGAGAGAGGGAATGAGAGACACCAGTCAGTGTACAGATATCTCCCTGAGAGAGAGAGAGACTGAGAGACACCAGTCAGTGTACAGATATATCCCTGAGAGAGAGAGAGACTGAGAAACACCAGTCAGTGTACAGATATCTCCCTGAGAGAGAGGAACTGAGAGACACCAGTCAGTGCACAGATATCTCCCTTATAGAGAGTGGACTGAGAGACACCAGTCAGTGTACAGATATCTCCCTGAGAGAGAGGAACTGAGAGACACCAGTCAGTGCACAGATATCTCCCTTAGAGAGAGTGGACTGAGAGACACCAGTCAGTGTACAGATATCTCCCTGATAGAGAGGGACTGAGATACACAATTCAGTGTACAGATATCTCAATGAGAGACAGGGACTGAGAGAGATTAGTCAATGTACTGATATCTCCCTGAGAGAGGTGGATTGAGATACACCAGTTAGTGTACAGATATCTCCCTGAGAGAGGTGGACTGAGATACACCAGTCAGTGTACAGATATCTCCCTGAGAGAGAGGGGCCTGAGAGGCATCAGTCAGTGTACAGATATCTCCCTGAGAGAGAAGTGACTGAGAGACACACATCAATGTCCAGGTATCTCCCTGAGAGAGAGGGACTGAGAGACACCAGTCAGTGTACAGATATCCCCCTGAGAGAGAGGGGACTGAGAGACACCAGTCAGTGTACAGATACTTCCCTGAGAGAGAGGGACTGAGAGACACCAGTCAGTGTACAGATATCTCACTGAGAGAGAGGGTCCAGAGAGACACCAGACAGTGTACAGATATCTCCCTGAGAGAGAGGGACTGAGAGGCACCAGTCAGTGTACAGATATCTCAGAGAGAGTGAGGTACTGAGAGTCAACAGTCAGTGTACAAATATCTCACAGAGAGAGAGGGACTGAGAGACAATAGTCAATGTAAAGGTATGTCCCTGAGAGAGAGGCTCTGAGAGACACAGGTCAGTGTACAGATATCTCCCTGAGAGAGAGGGGACTGAGAGACACCAGTCAGTGTACGGATGTCTCCCTGAGAGAGAGGTGACTGAGAGACACTATTCAATATACAGATATCACCCTGAGAGACAGGGGACTGAGAAACACCACTCAGTGTACTGATAACTCCCTGAAAGAGAGGGAGTGAGAGATACCAGCCAATGCACAGAAATCTCCATGAGAGAGAAGGACTGAGACACACCTGTCAGTGTCAGATATCTCCCTGAGAGAGAGGGGTCTGAGAAACATCAGTCAGTGTACAGATATATCCCTGAGAGAGGGGGGACTGAGAGAGACCAGTCAGTGTTCCGATATGTCCCTGAGAGAGGGGGGACTGAGAGACACCAGTCAGTGTACAGATATATCCCTGAGAGAGGGAGAGCTGAGAGACACCAGTCAGTGTACAGATATCTCCCTGAGAGAGAGGGACTGAGAGACACTAGTTAATGTACAGAATTCACCCTGAGAGAAAGGGACTGAGAGACATCTGTCAGTGTACAGATATCCCCCTGAGAGAGAGGGACTGAGAGACCCCAGTCAGTGTACAAATATCTCCCTGAGAGAGAGGGACTGAGAGACCCCAGTCAGTGTACAAATATCTCCCTGAGAGAGAGGGACTGAGAGACACCTGTCATGTTACAGATATCTCCCTGAGATTGTGGGGACTGAGAGACACCAGTCAGGGTTCAGATATCTCCCTGAGAGAGAGAGGACAGACAGACACCTGTCAGTGTACAGATATCTCCCTGAGACAAAGGGACTGAGAGACAATAGTCAATGGACAAGTTTCTCCCTGAGAGAGAGGGACTAGGCGACGCCAGTCAGTGTACAGATATCTCCCTAAAAAAGAGGGACTGACAGACACCTGTCAGAGTACAGATATCCCACTGAGAGAGAGGGAATGAGAGACACCAGTCAGTGTACACATATCCCCCTGAGAGAGTGGGATTGAGAGTAACCAGTCAGTGCACAGATATCTCCCTGAGAGAGAGGGACTGAGAGACACCAGTCAGTGTACAGATATCCCCCTGAGAGAGAGGGACTGAGAGTAAACAGTCAGTGTACAGATATCTCCCTGAGCGAGAGGGACTGAGAGACACCAGTCAGGGTACAGATATCTCCTTGAGCGAGAGGGACTGAGAGACACCAGTCAGGGTACAGATATCTCCCTGAGCGAGAGGGACTAAGAGACACCAGTCAGGGTACAGATATCTCCCTGAGCGAGAGGGACTGAGAGACACCAGTCAGTGTACAGATATCTCCCTGAGAGAGAGGGCACTGAGAGTCACCAGTCAGTGTACAGATATCACCCTGAGAAAGAGGGGACTGAGAGACACCAGTCAGTGTACAGATATCTCCCTGAGAGAGAGAGAGGGACTGAGAGACACCAGTCAGTGTACAGATATCTCCCTGAGAGAGAGGGTTTGAGAGACACTAGTCAATGTACAGATATCTCCCTAAGAGAGTGGGATTGACAGACACCATTCAGTGTACAGATATCTCCCTGAGAGAGTGGGGGACTGAGAGACACCAGTCAGTGTTCAGATATCTCCCTGAGAGAGGGGGGACTGAGAGACACCAGTCAGTGTACAGATATCTCCATGACAGAGAGGGGTCTGAGAGACACCAATCAGTGTACAGATATCTCCCTGAGAGAGGGGGGGACTGAAAGACACCAGTCAGTGTTCAGATATCTCCCTGAGATAAAGGGACTGAGAGACACTTGTTAATGTACAGGATTCTCCCTGAGAGATAGGGACTGAGAGACCCCTGTCAGTGTACAGATATCTCCCTAAGAGAGAGTGTCTGACAGACACCTGTCAGTGCACATATATCTCCTTGAGAGAGGGACTGAGAGACACCTGCCAGTGTACAGATATCCCCCTGAGAGAGAGGGACTAAGAGTAACCAGTCAGTGCATAGATATCCCCCTGAGAGAGAGGGACTGAGAGACCCCAGTCAGTGTAAAGATATCACCCTGAGTGAGAGGGACTAAGAGTAACCAGTCAGTGCACAGATATCTCCCTGAGAGAGAGGGACTGAGAGACACCAGTCAGTGTACAGATATCTCTCTTATAGAGAGGTGACTGAGAGACACCAGTCAGTGTACAGATATCTCCCTGAGACAAACGGACTGAGAGACACCTGTCAGTGTACAAATTTCTCCCTGAGAGAGAGAGTGACTAAGAGACACCAGTCAGTGTACAGATATCTCCCTGAGATTGGGGGGACTGAGAGACACCAGTCAGTGTACAGATATCTCCTTGAGAGAGAGGGACTGAGATAGACCAGTCAGTGTACAGATATCACCTTGGAGAGAGGGACTGAGAGTCACCAGTCAATGTAAAGGTATCTCCCAGAGAAAGAGGGGACATAGAGTCACCAGTCAATGTACAAATATCTCCCTGAGAGAGAGGGACTGAGAGACACCAGTCAGTGTTCAGATATCTCACTGTGTGAGAGGAACCAGAGAGACACCAGACAGTGATCAGATATTTCCCTGAGAGGGAGGCTGAGAGACAGCAGTCAGTGAAAGATATCTCCATGAGAGAGGTGATAGAGAGACACAAGTCAGTGTAAAGATATCTCCCTGAGAGAGAGGTCATGAGAGACAACAGTCAGAGTACAGATTTCTCCCTGAGAGAGAGAGGGACTGAGAGACACCAGTCAGTGTACAGATATGTCCCTGAGAGAGAGGGACTGATAGACACAAGCCAGTGTGCAGATTTCTCCCTGAGAGAGATAGATTGAGAGACACCAGTCAGTGTACAGATATCTACCTGAGAGAGAGAGGGGACTGAGTGACACCAGTCAGTGTACAGATATCTTCCTGAGAGGGAGTGGACTGAGAGACACCAGTAAGTGTACAGATATCTCCTTAAGTGTGAGAGAGGACTGAGAAACACTAGTCAATGTATTGGTATCTCCCTGAGAGAGAGGGCCTGAGAGTCACCAGTTAGTGTAAAGATATCCCCCAGAGAGAGGGGGACTGAGAGTAACCAGACAGTGTACAGGATTCTCCCTGAGAGCGAGGGACTGAGAGACACCTGTCAGGGTACAGATATCTCCCTGAGAGAGAGAGACTGAGAGTCACCAGTCAGTGTACAGATATCTCCCTGAGAGAGAGGAACTGAGAGTCACCAGTCAGTGTACAGATATCTCCCTGAGATAGAGAGACTGAGAGTCACCAGTCAGTGTACAGATATCTCCCTGAGTGAGAGAGACTGAGAGTCACCAGTCAGTGTACAGATATCTCCCTGAGAGAGAGGGGACTGAGAGACAACTGTCAGTGTACAGATATCTCCCTGAGAGAGAGAGACTGAGAGTCATCAGTCACTGTACAGATATCTCCCTGAGAGAGAGAGGGACTGAGAGTCACCAGTCAATGTACAGGTTTCTCACTGAGAGAGAGGGACTGAGAGACACCAGCCAGTGTGCAGATATCTCCCTGAGAGAGTGGGACTGAGAGACACCAGTCAGTGTACGGATATCTCCCTGAGAGAGAGGTGACTTAGAGACACGAGTCAATGTAGAGGTTTCTACCTTAGAGGGAGGGACTGAGAGACACCAGTCAGTGTACCGAAATCCCCCTGAGAGAGAGAGGGATTGAGAATAACCAGTCAGTGTACAGATATCTCCCTGAGAGAGAGGGACTGAGAGACACCAGTCAGGGTACAGATATCTCCCTGAGAGAGGGACTGAGAGTCACCAGTCAGTGTACAGATATCTCCCTGAGAGAGAGGGACTGAGAACACCAGTCAGAGTTCAGATATCTCCCTGAGAGAGAGGTGACTTAGAGACACTAGTCAATGTAGAGGTTTCTACCTTAGAGGGAGGGACTGAGAGACACCAGTCAGTGTACCGAAATCCCCCTGAGACAGAGAGGAATTGAGAATAACCAGTCAGTGTACAGATATCTCCCTGAGAGAGAGGGACTGAGAGACACCAGTCAGTGTACAGATATCTCCCTGAGAGAGGGACTGAGAGTCACCAGTCAGTGTACAGATATCTCCCTGAGAGAGAGGGACTGAGAGACACCAGTCAGAGTTCAGATATCTCCCTGAGAGAGAGGGATTGAGAGTCACCAGTCAGTGTACAGATATCTCCCTGAGAAAGAGGGACTGAGAGAGACCTGTTAGTGTACAGATATCTCCCTGAGAGAGAGGGGACTGAGAGACACCAGTCAGCATACAGATATCTCCCTGAGAGAGAGAGGGGACTGAGAGACACCAGTCAGTGTACAGATATCTCCCTGAGAGATGGAGACTGAGAGACACCAGTCAGTGTACAGATATCTCCCTGAGATTGGGGGGACTGAGAGACACCAGTCAGTGTTCAGATTTATCCCTGAGAGAGAGAGGACTGACAGACAGCAGTCAGTGTACAGATATCTCCCTGATACAAAGGGACTGAGAGACACTAGTCAACGTATAGGATTCTCCCTGAGAGAGAGGGACTGGGAGACACCAGTCTGTGTACAGATATCTCCATGAGAGAGGGGATAGAGAGACACAAGTCAGTATAAAGATATCTCCCTGAGAGAGAGAGGGACTGAGAGACACCAGTCAGTGTACAGATATGTTCCTAAGAGAGCGGGATTGAGAGACACCAGTCAGTGTACAGATATCTCCCTAAGAGAGAGGGACTAACAGACACCAGTCAGTGTACAGATATCTCCCTGAGAGAGAGGGACTGAGAGACAACAGTCAGTGTAGAGATATCCCCTGGGAGAGAGGGACTGAGAGACACCAGTCAGTGTACAGATATCTCCCTGAGAGAGGGAGCACTGAGGGGCACCAGTCAGTATACAGATATCTCCCTGAGAGAAGGGGGACTGAGATACATCTGTCAGTATACAGATATCTCCCTGAGAGAGAGCTGACTGAGAGAAACTAGTCAATGTACAGATATCTCCCTGAGAGAGAGAGGACTGAGAGACACCATTCAGTGTACAGATATCTCCCTGAGACAACGGGACTGAGAGACACCAGTCAGTGTACTGATATCTCCCTGAGAGAGAGAGGGACTGAGAGACACCAGTCAGTGTACTGATATGTCCCTGAGTGAGAGGGACTGATAACCACCAGCCAGTGTGCAGATATCTCACTGAGAGAGAGGGACTGAGAGACACCAGCCAGTGCACAGATATCTCCCTAAGAGAGAGGGACTGACAGACACCTGTCAGTGTACAGATATTTCCCTGAGAAAGAGGGGACTGAGAGACACCAGTCAGTGTACAGATATCTACCTGAGAGAGCGGGACTGAGAGACAACAGTCAGGGTACAGATATCATCCTGAGAGAGAGGGACTGAGGGTCACCAGTTAGTGTACAGATATCTCGCCGAGAGAGAAGGACAGAGAGACACGAGTCAGTGCACAGATATTTCCCTGAGAGAAAAGGGACAGAGAGACGCCATTCAATGTACAGATATGTCCCTGAGAGATAGACGGATTGAGAGACACCAGTCAGTGTACAGATATCCCCCTGAGAGAGAGGGATTGACAGCAACCAGTCAGTGTACAGATATCTCCCTGTGAGAGAGGGACTGAGAGACACCAGTCAGTGTACAGATATCTCCCTGAGACTAGTTTACTAGTCAATGAACAGGTATCTCCCTGAGAGAGACAGACTGAGAGTCACCAGTTACTGTACAGATATCTCCCTGTGTGAGAGGGACTGCGAGACACCAGTCAGTGTACAGATATCTCCCTGAGAGAGGAGGGACTGAGAGACACTAGTCCGTGTACAGATATCTCCCTGACAGAGGGGGGACTGAGAGACACTAGTCAGTGTACAGATATCTCCCTGAGAGAGAGAGGGGACTGAGAGACACCAGTCAGTGTACAGATATCTCGCTGAGACAAAGGGACTGAGAGACACCAGTCAGTGTTCAGATATCTCCCTGTGTGAGAGGGGCCAGAGAGACGCCAGACACTGTGCAGATATCTCAGTGAGAGAGAGAGGAACTGAGAGACACCAGTCAGTGTACAGATATCTCCCAGAGAGAGAGGGACTGACAGACACCAGCCAGTGTGCAGATAACTCCCTGAGAGAGAGGAACTGAGAGGCACCAGTCTGAGTACAGATATCTCACTAAGAGAGAGGGACTGCGAGACACCAGTCAGAGTTCAGATATCTCCCTGAGAGAGAGGGATTGAGAGTCACCAGTCAGTGTACAGATATCTCCCTGAGAAAGAGGGACTGAGAGAGACCTGTTAGTGTACAGATATCTCCCTGAGAGAGAGGGGACTGAGAGACACCAGTCAGCATACAGATATCTCCCTGAGAGAGAGAGGGGACTGAGAGACACCAGTCAGTGTACAGATATCTCCCTGAGAGATGGAGACTGAGAGACACCAGTCAGTGTACAGATATCTCCCTGAGATTGGGGGGACTGAGAGACACCAGTCAGTGTTCAGATTTATCCCTGAGAGAGAGAGAACTGACAGACAGCAGTCAGTGTACAGATATCTCCCTGATACAAAGGGACTGAGAGACACTAGTCAATGTATAGGATTCTCCCTGAGAGAGAGGGACTGGGAGACATCAGTCTGTGTACAGATATCTCCATGAGAGAGGGGATAGAGAGACACAAGTCAGTATAAAGATATCTCCCTGAGAGAGAGAGGGACTGAGAGACACCAGTCAGTGTACAGATATGTTCCTGAGAGAGAGGGATTGAGAGACACCAGTCAGTGTACAGATATCTCCCTAAGAGAGAGGGACTAACAGACACCAGTCAGTGTACAGATATCTCCCTGAGAGAGAGGGACTGAGAGACAACAGTCAGTGTAGAGATATCCCCTGGGAGAGAGGGACTGAGAGACACCAGTCAGTGTACAGATATCTCCCTGAGCGAGAGGGACTGAGAGACACCAGTCAGGGTACAGATATCTCCTTGAGCGAGAGGGACTGAGAGACACCAGTCAGGGTACAGATATCTCCCTGAGCGAGAGGGACTAAGAGACACCAGTCAGGGTACAGATATCTCCCTGAGCGAGAGGGACTGAGAGACACCAGTCAGTGTACAGATATCTCCCTTAGAGAGGGACTGAGAGTCACCAGTCAGGGTACAGATATCTCCCTGAGAGAGAGGGACTGAGAGTCACCAGTCAGTGTACAGATATCTCCCTGAGAAAGAGGGGACTGAGAGACACCAGTCAGTGTACAGATATCTCCCTGAGAGAGAGGGCACTGAGAGTCACCAGTCAGTGTACAGATATCACCCTGAGAAAGAGGGGACTGAGAGACACCAGTCAGTGTACAGATATCTCCCTGAGAGAGAGAGAGGGACTGAGAGACACCAGTCAGTGTACAGATATCTCCCTGAGAGAGAGAGAGGGACTGAGAGACACCAGTCAGTGTACAGATATCTCCCTGAGAGAGAGGGTTTGAGAGACACTAGTCAATGTACAGATATCTCCCTAAGAGAGTGGGATTGACAGACACCAGTCAGTGTACAGATATCTCCCTGAGAGAGTGGGGGACTGAGAGACACCAGTCAGTGTTCAGATATCTCCCTGAGAGAGGGGGGACTGAGAGACACCAGTCAGTGTACAGATATCTCCATGACAGAGAGGGGACTGAGAGACACCAGTCAGTGTACAGATATCTCCCTGAGAGAGGGGGGGACTGAAAGACACCAGTCAGTGTTCAGATATCTCCCTGAGACAAAGGGACTGAGAGACACTTGTTAATGTACAGGATTCTCCCTGAGAGATAGGGACTGAGAGACCCCTGTCAGTGTACAGATATCTCCCTAAGAGAGAGTGTCTGACAGACACCTGTCAGTGCACAGATATCTCCTTGAGAGAGGGACTGAGAGACACCTGCCAGTGTACAGATATCCCCCTGAGAGAGAGGGACTAAGAGTAACCAGTCAGTGCACAGATATCCCCCTGAGAGAGAGGGACTGAGAGACCCCAGTCAGTGTAAAGATATCACCCTGAGTGAGAGGGACTAAGAGTAACCAGTCAGTGCACAGATATCTCCCTGAGAGAGAGGGACTGAGAGACACCAGTCAGTGTACAGATATCTCTCTTATAGAGAGGTGACTGAGAGACACTATTCAATGTACAGATATATCCCTGATAGAGAGAGGACTGAGAGACACCAGTCAGTGTACAGATATCTCCCTGAGACAAACGGACTGAGAGACACCTGTCAGTGTACAAATTTCTCCCTGAGAGAGAGAGTGACTAAGAGACACCAGTCAGTGTACAGATATCTCCCTGAGATTGGGGGGACTGAGAGACACCAGTCAGTGTACAGATATCTCCTTGAGAGAGAGGGACTGAGATAGACCAGTCAGTGTACAGATATCACCTTGGAGAGAGGGACTGAGAGTCACCAGTCAATGTAAAGGTATCTCCCAGAGAAAGAGGGGACATAGAGCCACCAGTCAATGTACAAATATCTCCCTGAGAGAGAGGGACTGAGAGACACCAGTCAGTGTTCAGATATCTCACTGTGTGAGAGGAACCAGAGAGACACCAGACAGTGATCAGATATTTCCCTGAGAGGGAGGCTGAGAGACAGCAGTCAGTGAAAGATATCTCCATGAGAGAGGTGATAGAGAGACACAAGTCAGTGTAAAGATATCTCCCTGAGAGAGAGGTCATGAGAGACAACAGTCAGAGTACAGATTTCTCCCTGAGAGAGAGAGGGACTGAGAGACACCAGTCAGTGTACAGATATGTCCCTGAGAGAGAGGGACTGATAGACACAAGCCAGTGTGCAGATTTCTCCCTGAGAGAGATAGATTGAGAGACACCAGTCAGTGTACAGATATCTACCTGAGAGAGAGAGGGGACTGAGTGACACCAGTCAGTGTACAGATATCTTCCTGAGAGGGAGTGGACTGAGAGACACCAGTAAGTGTACAGATATCTCCTTAAGAGTGAGAGAGGACTGAGAAACACTAGTCAATGTATTGGTATCTCCCTGAGAGAGAGGGCCTGAGAGTCACCAGTTAGTGTAAAGATATCCCCCAGAGAGAGGGGGACTGAGAGTAACCAGACAGTGTACAGGATTCTCCCTGAGAGCGAGGGACTGAGAGACACCTGTCAGGGTACAGATATCTCCCTGAGAGAGAGAGACTGAGAGTCACCAGTCAGTGTACAGATATCTCCCTGAGAGAGAGGAACTGAGAGTCACCAGTCAGTGTACAGATATCTCCCTGAGATAGAGAGACTGAGAGTCACCAGTCAGTGTACAGATATCTCCCTGAGTGAGAGAGACTGAGAGTCACCAGTCAGTGTACAGATATCTCCCTGAGAGAGAGGGGACTGAGAGACAACAGTCAGTGTACAGATATCTCCCTGAGAGAGAGAGACTGAGAGTCATCAGTCACTGTACAGATATCTCCCTGAGAGAGAGAGGGACTGAGAGTCACCAGTCAATGTACAGGTTTCTCACTGAGAGAGAGGGACTGAGAGACACCAGCCAGTGTGCAGATATCTCCCTGAGAGAGTGGGACTGAGAGACACCAGTCAGTGTACGGATATCTCCCTGAGAGAGAGGTGACTTAGAGACACGAGTCAATGTAGAGGTTTCTACCTTAGAGGGAGGGACTGAGAGACACCAGTCAGTGTACCGAAATCCCCCTGAGAGAGAGAGGGATTGAGAATAACCAGTCAGTGTACAGATATCTCCCTGAGAGAGAGGGACTGAGAGACACCAGTCAGGGTACAGATATCTCCCTGAGAGAGGGACTGAGAGTCACCAGTCAGTGTACAGATATCTCCCTGAGAGAGAGGGACTGAGAACACCAGTCAGAGTTCAGATATCTCCCTGAGAGAGAGGTGACTTAGAGACACTAGTCAATGTAGAGGTTTCTACCTTAGAGGGAGGGACTGAGAGACACCAGTCAGTGTACCGAAATCCCCCTGAGACAGAGAGGAATTGAGAATAACCAGTCAGTGTACAGATATCTCCCTGAGAGAGAGGGACTGAGAGACACCAGTCAGTGTACAGATATCTCCCTGAGAGAGGGACTGAGAGTCACCAGTCAGTGTACAGATATCTCCCTGAGAGAGAGGGACTGAGAGACACCAGTCAGAGTTCAGATATCTCCCTGAGAGAGAGGGATTGAGAGTCACCAGTCAGTGTACAGATATCTCCCTGAGAAAGAGGGACTGAGAGAGACCTGTTAGTGTACAGATATCTCCCTGAGAGAGAGGGGACTGAGAGACACCAGTCAGCATACAGATATCTCCCTGAGAGAGAGAGGGGACTGAGAGACACCAGTCAGTGTACAGATATCTCCCTGAGAGATGGAGACTGAGAGACACCAGTCAGTGTACAGATATCTCCCTGAGATTGGGGGGACTGAGAGACACCAGTCAGTGTTCATATTTATCCCTGAGAGAGAGAGGACTGACAGACAGCAGTCAGTGTACAGATATCTCCCTGATACAAAGGGACTGAGAGACACTAGTCAACGTATAGGATTCTCCCTGAGAGAGAGGGACTGGGAGACACCAGTCTGTGTACAGATATCTCCATGAGAGAGGGGATAGAGAGACACAAGTCAGTATAAAGATATCTCCCTGAGAGAGAGAGGGACTGAGAGACACCAGTCAGTGTACAGATATGTTCCTAAGAGAGCGGGATTGAGAGACACCAGTCAGTGTACAGATATCTCCCTAAGAGAGAGGGACTAACAGACACCAGTCAGTGTACAGATATCTCCCTGAGAGAGAGGGACTGAGAGACAACAGTCAGTGTAGAGATATCCCCTGGGAGAGAGGGACTGAGAGACACCAGTCAGTGTACAGATATCTCCCTGAGAGAGGGAGCACTGAGGGGCACCAGTCAGTATACAGATATCTCCCTGAGAGAAGGGGGACTGAGATACATCTGTCAGTATACAGATATCTCCCTGAGAGAGAGCTGACTGAGAGAAACTAGTCAATGTACAGATATCTCCCTGAGAGAGAGAGGACTGAGAGACACCATTCAGTGTACTGATATCTCCCTGAGAGAGAGAGGGACTGAGAGACACCAGTCAGTGTACTGATATGTCCCTGAGTGAGAGGGACTGATAACCACCAGCCAGTGTGCAGATATCTCACTGAGAGAGAGGGACTGAGAGACACCAGCCAGTGCACAGATATCTCCCTAAGAGAGAGGGACTGACAGACACCTGTCAGTGTACAGATATTTCCCTGAGAAAGAGGGGACTGAGAGACACCAGTCAGTGTACAGATATCTACCTGAGAGAGCGGGACTGAGAGACAACAGTCAGGGTACAGATATCATCCTGAGAGAGAGGGACTGAGGGTCACCAGTTAGTGTACAGATATCTCGCCGAGAGAGAAGGACAGAGAGACACGAGTCAGTGCACAGATATTTCCCTGAGAGAAAAGGGACAGAGAGACGCCATTCAGTGTACAGATATGTCCCTGAGAGATAGACGGATTGAGAGACACCAGTCAGTGTACAGATATCCCCCTGAGAGAGAGGGATTGACAGCAACCAGTCAGTGTACAGATATCTCCCTGTGAGAGAGGGACTGAGAGACACCAGTCAGTGTACAGATATCTCCCTGAGACTAGTTTACTAGTCAATGAACAGGTATCTCCCTGAGAGAGACAGACTGAGAGTCACCAGTTACTGTACAGATATCTCCCTGTGTGAGAGGGACTGCGAGACACCAGTCAGTGTACAGATATCTCCCTGAGAGAGGAGGGACTGAGAGACACTAGTCCGTGTACAGATATCTCCCTGACAGAGGGGGGACTGAGAGACACTAGTCAGTGTACAGATATCTCCCTGAGAGAGAGAGGGGACTGAGAGACACCAGTCAGTGTACAGATATCTCGCTGAGACAAAGGGACTGAGAGACACCAGTCAGTGTTCAGATATCTCCCTGTGTGAGAGGGGCCAGAGAGACGCCAGACACTGTGCAGATATCTCAGTGAGAGAGAGAGGAACTGAGAGACACCAGTCAGTGTACAGATATCTCCCAGAGAGAGAGGGACTGACAGACACCAGCCAGTGTGCAGATAACTCCCTGAGAGAGAGGAACTGAGAGGCACCAGTCTGAGTACAGATATCTCACTAAGAGAGAGGGACTGCGAGACACCAGTCAGAGTTCAGATATCTCCCTGAGAGAGAGGGATTGAGAGTCACCAGTCAGTGTACAGATATCTCCCTGAGAAAGAGGGACTGAGAGACACCAGTCAGTGTACAGATATCTCCCTGAGAAAGAGGGGACTGAGAGACACCAGTCAGTGTACAGATATCTCCCTGAGAGAGAGGGACTGATAGACACCAGTCAGTGTACAGATATCTCACGGAGAGAGAGGGACTGAGAGACACCAGTCAGGGTACAGATATCACACTGAGAGAGAGGTACTGAGAGTCAACAGTCAGTGTACAGATATCTCCCTGAGAAAGATGGGCAGAGAGACACCAGTCAGTGCACAGATATCTCCCTGAAAGAGAGGGACTGAGAGACACCACTCAGTGTACAGATATCTCCCTGAGAGAGAGAGGGACTGAGAGACACCAGTCAGTTTACAGATATCTCTCTGAGAGAGAGGGGCTGAGAGGCACCACTCAGTGTACAGATATCTCCCTGAGATAGCGAGACTGAGGGATACCAGTAAGTTTACAGAAATTTCTCTGAGAGATAGAGGACTGAGAGACATCAGTTAGTGTACAGATATCTCCATGAGAGAGTGGGGACTGAGAGACACCAGTCAGAATACAGATATCTCCCTGAGAGAGAGGAACTGAGAGACACCAGTCAGTGTACAGATTACTCCCTGAGAGAGAGGTGACTGAGAGAGACTAGTCAATGTAGAGATATCTCCCTGAGAGAGAAAGGACCGGCAGACACCAGTCAGTGTACAGTTATCTCCCTGAGAGAGAGGGGACTGAGAGACACCAGTCAGTTTACAGATATCTCCCTGAGAGAGAGAAGACTGAGAGACACCAGTCAGTATACAGATATCTCCCTGAGAGAGAGAGAGGCTGAGAGACACCAGTCAGTTTACAGATATCTCCCTGAGAGAGAGGGACTGAGAGTCACCAGTCAGTGTAAAGATATCTCCCTGAGAGAGAGGGACTGAGAGTCACCAGTCAGTGTACAGATATCTCCCTGAGTGAGAGGGGACTGAGAGACACCAGTCAGTGTACAGATATCTCCCTGAGAGAGAGGGGACTGACAGACAGCTGTAAATGTACAGATCTCTCCATGAGAGACGGCGGAGACTGAGAGACATCAGTCAGTGTACAGATATCTCCCTGAGTGAGAGGGACTGAGAGAAACCAGTCAGTGTACAGATATCTCCCTGAGTGAGAGGGACTGAGAGAAACCAGTCAGTGTACAGATATCTCCCTGAGAGTGACGGGACTGAGAGACACCAGTCAGTGCACAGATATCCCCCTGAGAGTGAGAGACTGACAGACACCAGTCAGTGTACAGATATCTCCCTGAGAGAGAGAGGACTGAGAGACAGCAGTAAGTGAACAGATATCTCCCTGAGTGAGAGGGGACTGAGAGACACCAGTCAGTGTACAGATATGTCCCTGAGAGAGAAGTGATTGAGAGACACCAGTGATTGTATAGACATCTTCCTGACACAGAGGAACTGAGAGACACTAGTCAGAGAACAGTTATCTGTCTGAGAGTGAGAGGCCTGAGAGGCACCAGTCAGTGTACAGATATCTCCATGAGAGAGAGCGGGGACTGAGAGACACCAGTCAGTGTACTGATATCTCCCTGAGAGAGAGGGGACTGAGAGACACCAGTCAGTGTACAGATATCACCCAGAGAGAGAAGTGACTGAGAGACACCAGTCAGTGTACAGATATCTCCCTGAGAGAGAGGGGACTGAGAGACACCAGTCAGTGTACAGATATCACCCAGAGAGAGAGGTGACTGAGAGAGACTAGTCAATGTACAGATATCTCCCTGAGAGAGACATCATGAGAGATACCAGTCAGTGTACAGATATCCCCCTGAGAAATAGGGACTGATAGTGCCCAGTCAGTGTACAGATGTCTCCCTGTGAGAGATGGACTGAGAGACACCAGTCAGTGTACAGATATCTCCCTGAGAGAGAGGGACTGATAGACACCAGTCAGTGTACAGATATCTCCCGGAGAGAGAGGGACTGAGAGACACCAGTCAGGGTACAGATATCACACTGAGAGAGAGGTACTGAGAGTCAACAGTCAGTGTACAGATTACTCCCTGAGAGAGAGGTGACTGAGAGTGACTAGTCAATGTAGAGATATCTCCCTGAGAGAGAAAGGACCGGCAGACACCAGTCAGTGTACAGTTATCTCCCTCAGAGAGAGGGGACTGAGAGACACCAGTCAGTTTACAGATATCTCCCTGAGAGAGAGAAGACTGAGAGACACCAGTCAGTATACAGATATCTCCCTGAGAGAGAGAGAGGATGAGAGACACCAGTCAGTTTACAGATATCTCCTTGAGACAGTGGGGACTTAGAGACAACAGTCAGATTACAGATATCTCCCTGAGAGAGAGGGGACTGACAGACACCAGTCAGTGTACAGATATCTCCTTGAGAGGGAGAGTGGACTGAGAGACAGTAGTCAATGTACAGGTATCTCCCTGAGAGAGAGGGACTGAGAGTCACCAGTTAGCGTACAGATATCTCCCTCAGTGAGAGGGACAGAGAGACACCAGTCAGTGTACAGATATCTCCCTGAGAGAGAGGGACTGAGAGACACCAGTAAGAGTACAGATATCTACCTGAGAGAGAGGAACTGAGAGACACCAGTCAGTGTACAGATTTCTCCCTGAGAGAGAGGTGACTGAGAATACTAGTCAATGTACAGATATCACCCAGAGAGAGAGGTGACTGAGAGAGACTAGTCAATGTACAGATATCTCCCTGAGAGAGACATCATGAGAGATACCAGTCAGTGTACAGATATCCCCCTGAGAAATTGGGACTGATAGTGCCCAGTCAGTGTACAGATGTCGACCTGTGAGAGATGGACTGAGATACACCAGTCAGTGTACAGATATCCCCTGGGAGAGAGGGACTGAGAGTCACCAGACAATGTAAATGTACCTTGCTGATATAGAGAGGACTGAGAGACACCAGTCAGAGTACAGATATCTCCCTGAGAAAGAGGGGACTGAGAGACACCAGTCAGTGTGCAGATATCTCCCTGAGAGAGAGGGACTGAGAGACACCAACCAATGTACAGTTAACTGCCTGAGAGAGAGGGACTGAGAGTCACCAGTTACTGTACAGGTATCTCCCTGAGTGAGGGGGACTGAGAGACACAAGTCAGTGTACAGATATCTCACTGAGAGAGAGGGACTGAGAGACACCAGTCTGTGTACAGATATCACCATGAGAGAGAGGGAATGAGAGACACCAGTCAGTGTACTGATATCTCACTGAGAGAGAGGTACTGAGAGTCAACAGTCAGTGTACAGATATCTCCCTGGGAGAGAGAGGAGACTGAGAGACACCAGTCAGTGTACAGATATCTCCCTGAGAGAGAGGGGACTGACAGTCACCAGTCAGTGTACAGATATCTCCATGAGAGACAGGGAGACTGAGAGACATCAGTCAGTGCACAGATATTTCCCTGAGAGAGAGGGGACTGAGAGACACCAGTCAGTGTACAGATATCTCCCAGAGAGAGAGAGGACTGAGAGACACCAGTCAGTGTAAAGATCTCTCCCTGAGAGAGAAGGGCCTGAGATACACCAGTCAGTGTCCAGATATCTCCCTGAGAGAGATCGTATGAGAGACACCATTTAGTATACAGATATCTCCATGAGAGAGTGGCTGAGAGACAGCAGTCAGTGAAAGATATCTCCTTGAGACAGCGGACAGAGAGACACAAGTCAGTGTAAAGATATCGCCCTGAGAGAGAGGGACTGAGAGACACCAGTCAGTGTACAGATATCTCCCTGAGAGAGAGGGACTGAGAGTAACCAGTCAGTGTAGAGATATCTCCCTGAGAGAGGGACTGAGAGACACCAGTAAGTGTACAGATATCTTCATGAGAGAGAGGGGACTGAAAGACCCCAGTCAGTGTACAGATATCTCCCTGAGAGAGAGAGGGGACTGAGAGACTCCAGTCAGTGTACAGATATCTCCCTGAGAGAGAGGGACTGAGAGACATTAGTCACTGTTCAGATATTTCTGTGAGAGAGAAATGATTGAGAGACACCAGTCATGGTATAGACATCTCCCTGACACAGAGGAACTGAGACACACCAGTCAGAAAACAGTTATCTCTCTGAGAGGGAGAGGACTGTGAGACACCAGTCAATGTACAGATATCACCCTGAGAGAGTGGGGAATGAGAGATACCAGACATTGTATAGATATCTCCATTACAGAGAGGAACTGAGAGTAACCAGTCAGTGAACAGTTATCTGTCTGAGAGGGAGAGGACTGAGAGGCACCAGTCAGTGTACAGATATCTCCCTGAGAGAGAGGGAGTGAGAGTAACCAGTCAGTGTACAGATATCTCCCTGAGAGAGGGACTGCGAGACACCAGTCAGTGTACAGATATCTCCCAGCTAAAGAGGGGACTGAGAGACTCCTGTGAGTGAACAGATATCTCCCTGAGAGAGAGGGTTCTTCGAGTGACAGTCAGTGCAAAGATGTCTCCCTTAGAGAGAGATACTGAGAGACACCAGTCAGTGTACAGATATTTCCCCGAGAGAGAGGGACTGCGAGACACCTGTCAATGTCCAGATATCTTCCTGAGAGAGGGGGACTGAGAGACACAAATCATTGTACAGATAACTCCCTGAGAGAGAGGTGACTGAGGGAGACTAGTCAATGTACAGATATCTCCCTGAGAGAGAGGGGACTGACAGACACCAGACAGTGTACAGATATCTCCCTGAGAGAGAGGGGACTGAGAGACACCAGTCAGTGTACAGATATCTCCCTGAGAAAGAGGGGACTGAGAGACACCAGTCAGTGTACAGATATCTCCCTGAGAGAGAGGGAATGAGAGACACTAGCCAATGTACAGATATCTCCCTGAGAGAGAGGGGGACTGAGAGACACCAGTCAGTGTACAGATATCTCACTGAGAGAGAGGGACTGAGAGACATCAGTCTGTGTACAGATATCACCCTGAGAGAGAGGGACTGAGAGACACCAGTCAGTGTACAGATATCTCACTTAGAGAGAGGTACTGAGAGTCAAAAGTCAGTGTACAGAATTCTCCCGGAGGGAGAGGGGACAGTGACACACGAGTCAGTGAACAGATATCTTCCTGAGAGAGGGACTGAGAGACACCAGTCAGTGTACAGATATGTCCCTGAGAGAGAGGGACTGAAAGACACCAGTCACTGTTCAGATATTTCTGTGAGAGAGAGGGGACTGAGAGAAACCAGTCAGTGTACAGATATCTCCCTGAGAGAGTGGGGGCTGAGAGACACCAGCCAGTGTACAGAATTCATCCTGAGAGGGGCTGAGAGTAACCAGTCAGTGTACAGATATCACCCTGAGAGAGGGACTGAGAGACACCAGTCAGTGTACAGATATCTCCCTGAGATAGAGAAGACTGAGAGACACCAGTCAGTATACAGATAACTCCCTGAGAGAGAGAGTGACTGAGAGACACCAGTCAGTGTACAGTTATCTCCCTGTGAGAGAGGGACTGAGAGACACCAGTCAGTGTACAGATATCTCCCTGAGAGAGAGGGACTGAGAGACACCAGTCAGTGTACAGATATCTCCCTGAGAGAGAGGGGACTGAGAGACACCAGTTAGTGTACAGTTATCTCCCTGTGAGAGAGGGACTGAGAGACACCAGTCAGTGTACAGATATCTCCCTGAGAGAGAGGGACTGAGAGACAGCAGTCAGTGTACAGATATCTCCCTGAGAGAGAGGGGCTGAGGGTCACCAGTTAGTGTACAGATATCTCCCTGAGATAGAGGGACTGAGAGACACCAGTCAGTGTACAGATATCTCCCTGAGAGAGAGGGGCTGATAGACACCAGTCATTGTACAGATATCTCCCTGAGAGAGAGGGGACTGAGAGAAACCAGTCAGTGTACAGATATCTCCCTGAGAGAGGGGCTACTGAGAGACACCAGTCAGTGTACAGATATATCCCTGAGAGAGATATTCTGAGAGACACCAGTCAGTGAAATATGTCTCCTTGTGAGAGGGGTCAGAGAGACACAAGTCAGTGTTAAGATATCCCCCTGAGAGAATAGGGACTGAGAGACACCAGTCAGCGTACAGATATCTCACTGAGAGAGAGGGACTGAGAGTCATCAGTCAGTTTACAGATATCTCCCTGAGTGAGAGGGACTGAGAGACACCAGTCAATGTACAGATAACTCTCTGAGAGTTAGAGGGACTGAGAGACACCAGTCAGTTTACAGATATCTCCCTGAGAGTGAGAGGGGACTGAGAGACACCAGTCAGTGTACAGATATCTCCCTGTGAGAGAGGGGACTGAGAGACACCAGTCAGTGTACAGATATCATCCTGAGAGAGTGGGACTGAGAGACACCAGTCAGTGTATAAATATCTCCCTGAGATAGAGTGCTGAGAGACATCAGTCAGTATACAGATACCTCCCTGAGAAAGAGAGACTGAGAGACACCAGTCAGTGTATAGATATCTCCCTGATAGAGCGGAGACTGTGAGACACCAGTCAGTGTACAGATATCTCCCTGAGAGAGAGGGGACTGAGAGACACCAGTCAGTGTACAGATATCTCCCTGAGAGAGAGGGGACTGAGAGACACCAGTCAGTGTACAGATATCTCCATGAGACTGTGGGACTGAGAGACACAGTCAGTGTACAGATATCTCCCTGAAAGAGAGGGGACGGAGAGACACCAGTCAGTGTACAGATATGTCCCTGCGAGAGAGGGACTGAGAGCCACCAGTCAGTGTACCGATATCTCCCTGAGAGAGAGGGACTGAGAGACATCAGTCAGTGTTCAGATATCTCCCTTAGAGAGAGAGGGGACTGAGAGACACCAGCCAGTGCATAGATATCTCTTGGAGAGCGATTTGAGTCTCAGAGGCCCTTTGATCAGTCTGTATCTCACCGATTGCTCCATCATGGAGCCGATCCTCCGAATCTGGAGGAAAATCCCCTTCATCTGTTTTCTGACCTTGTTTGCAAAGCCCCATTCCGGGAGGAGGTTGACATTGCCCATCCTGCGCACCTCAGTGTGCCTCCAGTTCAGTGTGCGACCCAATGAGTCTCCGGGCAGGCAGCAAGGGTCTGGGGACATCCTTTCTCATCACCTGTCAAGCTACATGTCGGTGCTGTTTTGTAAGCTCTGCTGATGAGGCCGTCAGCCAAATCTTTGACATACATCTTTGACAGTGCAAGTTCTTCAGAGTTGCTGCCATTGGCACAATCACCTGTGCTGACAGTGGGTAGGCTCTTAGTCTTCAAACTCCTCGGTACTTGTAAAGAATGTCAGTTGTTTTGGACTGCTATACTTTAAACTGTCTTTTTAGTGTTAAGATATAATGGAGTTGGGATTCTAAAGGCTAGCTCTCCACCTTGCCTACCTGGATACAAGACCCCTGTGATTCACATTGCCAGAAACGTGGCCTTCTGAGGGGGAAAGTATCCATTGGGACCCATTTTTAGGATTGGGTTATAGGCGTTCCAATATATTTTCTTGAAACTCACAGACAGGTCAGGCTGCCGGCATCAGGGGGGAGAGAGAGAGAGAAACAGAGAGCGAGAGGCAGAGAGAGAGAGAGAGAGAGAGGGACAGAGAGAGAGAGACAGAGAGTGAGAGGGAGAGAGAGAGAGAGAGAGGGAGAGAGACAGAGAGTGAGAGGGAGAGAGAGAGAGACAGAGAGAGAGAGAGAGGGGGGGAGAGGCAGACAGACAAAGAGTGAGATAGCACTTGGAGAGGTATCTACTCCCTATGTTTCAACAATGTAGGTAGGAGCTCGCACTCCGATTAAGGGACCAAGTTCATGAGGAGTTAAAGTGAGGCTGGAGGAGTCGCCTAGCTTGAGATCGAGGGACAATCTCCGGGGAAAACCGCGTCGCGGGAAACAGTTCAGGGGATAAACGTTCCCAGGCTGGGAAACGAAGAAAGCAGGAGTCAATGCTCGGGAGTTAAGAATCACTTCGGACTTTTCTGGGAGAATCGAACATGTATTTCAGGGTGAGCGTAAGGGATAACTATGTAGGGAGATTTTCAATTGTGTTAAAATTAAAAGGAGGGAAGTGTTCTGTTCTGTAATTAAATATGAGTGGCCCACAACAATATCGTTTAGTCAATGATCTGGATGTTATGCCATGCGCATTTTGGGAATCAGCCAAAGGTGGTAGTTGCTTCCTCTACCCATGCTTCAAGTTCTACCTCAGGGGAGGTCGGGAGGACAGAAGAGTGTCACATACTTCTTGTGTGGTGAGGTAGACAGAGACCGGTGACCCGTAGGGCATCCAATGCGCTACTGCAAGGAATGCACGCCAGCCAGAGTTACGTGAAGTCACCTGGGCATCGCTCGCCACACTTGGGAGCCACGACCGAGTCAACGGAGAAACGGGCGCCATCTCCCACCGGCTGGCATTGCCCCCACCACCACGGAAAGCGGCCACAGTGGCTTTTCAAGAGGCGCCAGTGCCATTGGCTACAGCCCACGATGCCACTCAAGTTGTTCCGCGTGTGGTGCACAAGGCAGGACCTGCCGCTCGATGATTGGCCTCTTCAACCAACGGCTCGGGTGCGCCACGCAAAGGCACACCCCCACCTGAAATAGAGAGCCCACCCACCAGCCCAACGTCCTTCATAGACAGTAGAGTTTTGTTTATTCGTTCACAGGATCCCACTGCTGCCACCATGTTGCGTTAGTAATAATAGCATAAAGGCACCAGTCGCTCATAGCCCACGTTGTGGGTTCATTTATTAAGTACAGACGCCTATGAGCATATACATGGGTAGAAAGCAGTCCGTT